>NC_089252.1:107798303-108026259 GCF_963930625.1 Muntiacus reevesi
TGACATGGGGTGTGCACCCCAACTCTGTACTGGGAGCCTCTGGGGCCCCCCATCCTCCATCAGAGCAGTCCCACTTCAATCTGTCAGAAATGGGGGATCTGATCAAATTTACTTTAAAGTGAATTCCTTTTGATTAAAAAGGTAGTTAGAAATCCAGTGTCCTGGAAGAGTCTCCCAAAATTTCAATGGATCCCCCCAGGTGCTTGGCAGCTGCCCACATCTGAATCATTTAATGGGCAAATCAGTTTTGTCCTTGGGATCCTTCCTGGGACCTCTCCAATGAAAGACAATCTTCTGGACTGACCCAGGCCACCCCTTCCTGTCCCTGACTGTCACATTCCTCCACAGTCACCTGGTTCTCCTGGTGCACCTCTGCCTGTTGCCCCAGCCTCACCGACCCATCACTCTGCGCTGTGTTATGGTCTGAGTCCTGCCCCTGGCTTGGTGTGAGCTGGGCCTGTCTCTCGGGCTCCTCTGGGTGGAGAATGTAGAGGCACTATTGCCCCCCTCCTTCTGTGGACCTGGAGGGCACCATGCAAGGAGGCCTTCTATGCATGCTTCTGACTCAGCATCAAAGCATCAACCCCCCCAGCAGCTCTGAGAGGATGCTGAGGGGCTTATTAAACCCATTTTACATTCAAGGAGACTGAGGTGCAGTGACGGTGGGTAATGAACTCAAGGTCACCCAGGCCCAGGGGATGTCCGCTGCCTCCCAGCCATGAATCAGGCCAAGGCTCTGGATGACTGTCCTTTCCACCCAGTGCGCATGGGACGTTTCTCGCATGATTTGCGGCCGCTGTCTGTATCCAGCCCTGCCCCCCACCTCCCGGCTTCCCGGCCTTCCTGCTTCAGTGCAATGGGCTCTTCCATCACGGAGAGGCTTCACCGCTCGAAACAGAGCAGACTTTAAACGCATCGTTGGCTTTCCCCAGAGCAGATCCTACCTTCGAACCTGTTACTAGTTCTCCAATATTCCCTTCACTCAGAACGTCCTCTCCTTTATCTCTAAAGAGCTTTCCCATATTCCCGCAGCAGAAAGCAGTTCTTAACCCGTGCATTTGACAGTGCAAGTGTCCATCTCTGTGGGGCCCGGGGATCCATGGAGGGGAACCGGACAGCATGAGGCAGGGCTGCGTGCGTGCGCAGTTGCTCAGACTCTTTGCGACCCGATGGACTGTATGTACCCATCAGGTTCCTCTGTCCATGGGATTTCCCAGACAAGAATAGTGGAGCAGGTTTCCATTTCCCAGTCCGGAGGACCTTCCCATCCCAGGGATCAAACCACATCTCTTGTGTTTCCTGCATTGGCAGGCAGATTCTTTACCACTGAGTCACCTGGGAAGCCCTCAGGAGGCAGGGAGCCCGCCTCACCCATGGAATCTGAGGTCTGCTCATGTGTTATGTGGGAAAAGATCCCCAAGTGTTTTCTACAAAGCTCTGCCTGGAGGTATCTTGGGCAGGGTGGGCAGAGCAAAGAGATTCAGTACCAGCAAGAGAGAGGCCTTGTAGATGGTGATCAAACCCAAAGACTGCACCGTCACCCTGGGAGTGTGCAGGAAGTGCTACTTTGCATGCTTTGTGCATATCTTTGCATATTGAGATAAGATGGACTTATTTAAAAAGCTCTTTTTAAAAAGATTACAATGTGTTGCTCATGCCTCAACCCAGGAGGAGCTGGACTGGGAGTCAGATCTCATCTCCACTGCTTCCCAGGCAGATGGAACAACTCACTTGGAATCACCGGAGCCTCAGTTTTCTCATCCACTCAGTGGGTATAATGCTGTCTTCTTGGAAGGCTACTATGAATTAGTCATCCTTCCGGCTCCATGCCTGTTGTGTAGTGGAGAAGAAGCTGAGTGGGGGGAGGACCAGTGAGGGGGGTTATGGTTCTCATTCACTTTCTGGAGGAAACATTGAGAAACCTCTTTTGGAAATCACAGGGAAGTTACAATGACCCGGGTAAGTCCTTTTCCTCTGTATAGTGAATATAAGATTCTTAGTCTCCAGGGAAGGCTGGGAGTAGGGGGATTCCAGTGGGTAGGTGGTGGTTGGAGCTCTCTCAGGGTCTATTTTGCAGGAAGCTGCAGCAAGACTCTCTGTGAGGTCAAAGCACGTCTAAAGAGCTAGGGGTTCAACAGAACCTGGGGTGAGGATATTCCAGGCATGTCCAGCTGTCTAGAAGAGCAGCCAGGCCAAGATTCTGAGGTCAGCCAGAACGGGCAGCATCGCCCTGGAGTTTCTAGCAGAATCGCTATGGTGTGTATATGGGGGTGGGAGGCAGTGAATGGTTGTGCTTCTGGGGAATCTTCAGCCCCATCAGAGACATATGGCTGGCAGAGGAACCTGAGACGAGGTTGTATGCAGGCGTGAGGGCAGGCTCCATCTCACTCCCATCTCACACCTGCAGGACTGGCAGGGGTCACATGACTCCCATCCAGACCCCAGCATGATGGAGGTGATATATTATTACATAGTCATTTAGTCATTCATCAACACTTGATAATGCCCTCTCTTCCGAGGGCCCTGAGCATGCCTGACATACCTATTGCTCCCCTCCCGCCCCCCACCCCATTCTCCCGACCGGTTCCCGGATACAAGCACCATCCCCCACCCCTGCCCCAGGGCTGACTCATCGCCAGTGTTTCCTCTCTATGGCTTGCTCCCAGCCACCCGATGACAGCTGGCTTGGGTTTTCAGGCAAGACCTAAGTGGCTTGTTGCAAATTGCTGAGTCCACATCCTGATCCTTCACGAGGTCTCTCTCTGTCTCTCTCAGCGAGTCTCTCCATCCGCCTCTGCCTCTCCAAAGCTCCTCCTCGCTCGTTTAGAAATTAAGACCTCAGCAAGATGGTGCTCTGGCGCTGCCAGGCTGGGCTCAGGGAGGCCGCGGCAGTAGCTGTGGGGGAGAGGCCTTCCAGCTGGTGGGAAGATAATCATGCAGAAGCCTCTTCACCCTCCTCTGGACTTTCACTGGCCTCCCGGGTGCAGTTCCCCAGCATCCTCTTCTGCCTGCCTGGGGTCCAGCAAAGCTCTCTGTAGCCTCCCTCTGCAGGAAGAAGGCTTGGTTCTGCCTTTTGGGGATTCTCTGACCTCCAGGGTCTGTCTCTAGGCCACTGAGGGACCCTCTGCTGCCTGTTTGTGTCTTAATATCTCCCTTGCTCTGCCGGCCACCATACTGGCCCCTAATCAGCAAGTGGAGATGGGAACACGGGCCAGCTCTGACCATGAGTGGCCCCAAGCCAGGACCCAAGGGGTTTGGGTTCTGGTCTCAGAGGTGCCACTGTTCGGGGCCCAGCCCAGGGCATTGCTGAGGCTCGGTTTGCCCATATATAGAAGAGAGTGAGGGCTCTACAGAGGTCCTGCCTGTTCTTTGAAAGAGATTCCGGGGCCTGATTATCTCCAGGACATCCAGAGTGTCTCATACCTGCCTAGACCCTGGGTCCAGTTGGGAAGGGAGCCAGAATTCTCGCAAGCCATGGTCACCCCTAGCACTTGCACCCTAAGCAACCTCTCTGTCCCCACCCCACACCTTCTGGGTAGTGATGTCTCTCTCTTAGCTAGCCCACCTGGGGTATGGTGGTCTCAGGCCAGCGTCTGCTCTACTTGTCCTCCAATTCCTATCCCAGCCCTTGTTTCATGCCACACCTCACAGGCTGTGCCTTCCATCGAGACCAGATGCTCCCTTCACTTGCCTGGCCTGGTGCTACTTCGTGCAGGTAGGGGTGACGGAGGAGCGTGTCCCCACCCAGTCCTGTCTGCTTTGCCCCTTTGTTGCGGCCTGAGGGACTGGATCTCTCCGCCTGGCTCCTGCCAAGTCTGGGCCCATCTGTCTTGAGTGTCTCTGGCCTCCCCTGCACCCCCAGACAGTAAAGTAGCCTCCAATCCAGCATGACCTTCCTCAGCAGATCTTAGTGGCTCCCATATTCCCCCTTGGTCAGTACCAGGGAAGATTTCATAGGGAACTGGGCTGGAAAATACCCTTCTCCCTGCAGGGCCTGGGTAGTTGTTGAATCAGAAGTGCACTGGGATTGTGTCTGAAGCTAATGGTCTGGCTTCTGGGATGATGTTTCCAGGCTCAGAGGGGATCCTCCAGGATCTCCATCTGCAGGCCACTCCAGCCAGCCGGGAAGGAGTCCATGCCTCCTTCCTCCCTGCTCCCTGCCTCACCTCAGGCCCCGGAGGTGAGATCGCAAAGGCCCTGACCCAGGAAGAGTGGCAAGGGCTACAATGGAACCCGATTCAGGGAGTGGAAGGACCCACTGTTGCTGTTTGGTTGCTAAGTCGTGTTCCCCTCTTTGTGGCCCCAAGGACTGTAGCATGCCAGGCTTGTCGTCCATGGGATTTCCTAGGCAAGAGTCCTGGAGTGGGTTGCTATTTCCTTATCCAGGGGATCTTCCCCACTCAGGTATCGAACCTGTGTCTCCAGCGCTGGCAGGCGAGTTCTTTACTGCTGAGCTACCAGGGAAGCCCGAAGCACCCATAACCAGGGCTAGTGAGAAAAGCTAGACTGGTTCTCGGCAGAAGACCTCTGGTCCCCCTATCTAGTGTCTGAGGAACTCAGGGGGAGGGTCCTGAATGCTGGCATCACCCTTAGAAGGCCGAGGCCTCATGAAATGGGGTGGGGCGGCCTCTGGGCCATCTCACCTCTCACCACATGCCGCTCCCACTGGCCCTGCCGCCACCTCCCACAATGTCAATTTTTGTCAGTAATCGAAGAACACAGCCTCATCTGTCTTCCAGACTCAACAAATGAAGTGCTAACTGCCCCTCACAGGAACAGCAGCCATCAGTTAAATTAAGTGATGGTGGAGCCAGGTCCTGTCCTCCCCTCAACCGCTGAGCAGAGGCTAATCCTCAGAAGAGTTGGTGGGCAACAGCCAAGAGATGCTTTCAGTAGAAGAAGCAGAAGATTTGAAGACTTTCCTCTGGGTATTTCCCTAGTCGATTGCTCAGGGAAGTGCTTCCTGTGGTCTAGCCTTGATCTCTTCTGCCATTGCACCTGCCTTGTACTGTTGCTAAGGGGGAGGTGGATGGCATGAGGTGTGGACCTCCCTCGGAGCACCCTCCCTCAGGAAACTCTCTCGCTCTGCTTTCGCGTTGAGCGGAGCTAATTCATTCGGGGGGATACCTCCCTGGCTTACTAGTTTCATTCACCAGGTCTCCAAATCCCCCCGTGCCTCAGTTTCCTCATTAGTAAAACAAGCAGGTTAGGGACAGGTAGTTCGCAGAATTACAGTCAACTGGATCCTGGCAATGCGCAGGGACGGACCTGACCGGGAAGCTCTTTCCCCGCCCCGGTGGGGGAGGCCAGCGCCGGCTCGTCTCTGCTCTCGAGGGCCTGGAGGGGCGGCTATCAGAGGAGGCAATTTGCCGTGGCCATTCCGCCAAGGCGCTGATGGGGCGTTAGGCGGTGATGGAAGGCCGCCTCCTCAGAGCCTGACTTTGCCCACCGCTGACGCTCTTCACTCCCACCTGGAGGCAGAAAAACACGTCTTGTGGAGAGTTAGAGCCGCTGTCAGTGCTGGCCGGGGGCTCCGAGGAGACTTTTATTTATTTGGAAGTCGTTCAGACATCTAAAGCTCTTCCGAGGGGAGAATTTCTCTCTTTTATTTGTCCTCATTTTCTCTTGCCACAGCGGGATGAAGGCCTCCAGGGAGGGGGGCGAACCCAGCATCCGGCCTCTGTGCCACATACACTCTGGCGTAGAGGACACAGGAGTGGCACTGAGGGGCCCTTCACTCCCCTGCAGAAGAATGTTCAGGTCAGGGGTCTCCCACTGGGCGTTCTGAGGACTCTGAGGGCCCCAGTGCCTAGGAGCGGACACAGAGGACCGAGTCTTGAGTTTAGTCTGGGCCTGAGTCTCTTTGCTCACTGTAACCCTGGGACAAGCCCTGTCCTTCCCCCGGCCTCAGTTTCCCCATCTGTAAAATGGGCAGGTAGACCACAGCTCTCTGAGGAAAACTCCAGATCGTCCATGACAGCTGCTGGTGGCGATGCAGACCATCAAGACAAATGCTGCTGGTAGGAGCAGGTGCCCACCCCACCCCACCCCCAGCTGGGTACGCGTGCCTGAGCTGAGAGGACTGAAGCTTTGCAAAGGCAGCCAAGGCTGGGCCGGTGACACAGTGCTTCACTTTACTCAACCAGTGACCCTTCTCCACGGGTGAGGCCACCTGGGGTCCTGCATCCTGGATGCAGGGGTTAATGACTTCTTGATATCCTGGCTCATCGTTGGCTCTGAGCTAGCCTGGACACACGTTGCCCATGCAGCCATGCCATCATCTCCCTGCTCTGTGAGGAACTCCCAGCCCAGGGGCAGGTGCTATGTTCTTCCCTCCCCAAAGGGAAGAGGTGTAGCCAGGAAGAAGCTGGGGCCCCGGCAGGCAGCCTCCCCATTGGTCCCTGCACAAATTCAGCCCAGTTCTGCCTCAGGTGTTTGCTCAGACCCTCTGCCAGGGCCGCTGTTTCCCCCACCTCCAGCCATTCATCCATCCTTCCCGCCCCGTCCTTCCATGCCAGTTTCAAGGCCCCTTCCTCTGGCAAGTGTTCCCTGACCACCAAGACCTCATAGCACTGAGTGACCACATTCTCTGTTTCACCCACATGACACAGTTATGCCTGGCTTGAGGTATTAACTGTATTTTTCCTGTGTACCATATTCCCCCATTAAGTCGGGGAGGTTCCAGGGGCTGAGGATAGATAGAGCCTCTTCCATCTGCCTGGTTTCCCAGACTCAAAGCTCCATGTCCTGATCTTCACTGGCCACTGGGTGGCCAGGGCCAAGTCTCCTCCTCTCTCTGGGCCTCAGTTTCCCCTTCTCTCTGACAGAGGATCCTATAGGCTCCAACAGTCTACAGTCCGGAACTTGGTCTAACTTTGGTGTGCAGGTGTTGATGGCCTACACTGCCTGAAAGCATTAAACACCAGCTCCCTCTATTTATCACAATATACGGCACTAAGCTGACAGTAGGTCAATTATTGTGTGAGGATACTGGATGGCTTTTTATTTTTTTTTTTAAGCATTTAACAAATGCTTAAAAAAATAATTAATTTTTATGTTTGGCTGCACTGGGTCTTCATTGCTGCCCATGGGCTTTCTCTAGCTGCATCGAGGGGATGCTACTCTTTAGTTGTGTAAGCGGGCTTCCCATTGTGATGGCTTGATTTGTTGCAGAGCACGGACTCTAGAGCATGGGCTTCAGCAGTTGTAGCATGCAGGCTTAGATATCCAGTGGCCTATGGAATCTTCTTGAACCACGGATCAAACCTGTGTCCTCTGCATTGGCAAGTGGATTCTCAACCAGTAGACCACCAGGGAAGTCCTTGATGGTTTGAAAGTGGGGTTCCCCTTCTGCTTGCATCCAAAGGCCACGCTCCGCCGGCCATCCTCAGGCAGGGGCGTTTGGTGGAACCATCACGTCTCTGAGTGTCCCCAAGGAATTAGTGGATGAGCTACAGAAGCCTGCAGGTGTGAGCACTGGCAGGCAGCCCATACCTGAGTGTGTCCTGGCTGGGAGCCCTTGGGAACCACTGAGTGCAGCCCAAAGAGGGAAGAAAACAAGCACATCGATGGCACTTGAGGAGGTGGGGATGGCCTCCTGTCACGGAAGGATACTGGCCAAGGCCAGGGCCAGCTCCGTTGATTCAAGTGGAGGCACAGCCGGGTCAACGGGGCTCAGGAGGACAGGTCCTTCCCAACCTAGTATGAAAGATCCTGTTCATCTTGCAAGGTCAACTCGGAATCCCTCCTCCTTTTCCAAGAAGTCTTCCTGCCTGCCAGCATTTAGGACCTGCCCTTCTCAGGGTTGCCTGAGTCTCTCTGTGGTTTGCCTTCATTAAGCCCTTGCTAAGTACCAAGTCCAGCCCTTAGGGTGTTATACATGCTTTGAGTCTTTAGACCATCCCGGTCAGGTGGATATCATATCACCCATTGTATGGATGAAGAAACAAAGTTCTCAGAGAGGCACAGTGACTTCCCTATATGATCTGCAATACCAGATGCCAAAGTTGACACTGCTTACGCCCATGCCAGACCACTCTTCCTGGCCATAACCCCAGGCCCCTGAATATGCCACTCAAAAGTTGTCCTTATGTTGAGACTTCCCTGGCAGCCCAGTGGTTAAGACTGCACTTCCAATGCAGGGGGTGCAGGTTCAATCCCTGGTTGGGGAGCTAAGATCACACATGCCGTGCAGTCAGAAAAAAGACAGTCTTTATATTAACGCCTCCAGTGCCCTCCCAAGGGTCAGGCTCTGTGTGGGGCCCTAAGAGGGTGACAGGGACAAGGGAGGCTTGGGTCCTAGCTTGGGTGCAGGTGTTTTTCTGAACCCAAGGCAGAGGTTGCTACATGTTTGTGTGGCAAGGGGAGGGGAAAGGAGAGTGGGGACTGGGGTGGGGAAGCCTGTCTAGTTGAGGGGAGGTCCAGGAAGGCTTCCTGGTGTAAGTGGTATCGAAGGATTCTTAAACATTCTGGATTCAAGTGGTGAAGATGAGAGAGTTTCAGGCAGAAGGAATTCTAGGGATAAAACTCTAAGAAACCCAAGAGCCCTCCCACCCACCAGCTTATAGAGCCACAAAAGGATGACGGGAGGGAGGCTGAAGATGAGCAGGTTGAAATGGGGAATCTTGCTGCCCCAGGTGTCCCAGACATTCCTGATAGGCCTCCGCATCCCTCAGGACTTGCTTGGAACATTGTTCAGTTCAGTTCAGTCACTCAGTTGTGTCCGACTCTTTGTGGCCCCATGGACTGTAGCACGGTCAAGCTTCCCCTGTCCTTCACCATCTCCCGGGGCTTGCTCAATGGACTCAAGTCCATTGAGTTGGTGATGCCATCCAACCATCTTGTTTTCTGTCATCCCCTTCTTCTTCTACCTTCAATCTTTCCCAGCATCAGAGTCTTCTCCAGTGAGTCAGCTCTTCATATCATGTGGCCAAAGTATTGGAGCTTCAACTTCAGCCGCCGTCCTTCCAATGAATGTTCAGGGTTGATTTCCTCTAGGATTGTCTGGTTTGATCTCTTTGCAGTCCAAGGGACTCTCAAGATTCTTCTCCAGCACCATATAGGAGGTTTTCCATAAAGACCTCTCCATCTCTTCTGGTCTGCTAAGCTGACTTCCCCCTCAGCCCACGTGTAGAACCAGCACCCGCCAGGCCCCCTGCCACTCTCTGCTGGCTGCAGCTTCACTTGTCCCTGCTGCTCCCCCCCCCCCCCCCCCCCCCCGTCAGCACAGGCATCTCTGGCCCCAGGCTTTTGCTGCCTAACCCGCCAATGTTCCTGCCCCAGAGGTCCCCCTGTTCCCTGCCAAGTCTTGATTTTTCTTCCCATGATCTTAACCTGTGGCCGCAGGCAGCCACCAGGAGACTGAGGATGTTGTGAGCCTCAGAAGTTGGAGTGTGTAAACTCTTACTACCCGTTTCTTCTAATTACCTCCCCTCCTTATTTGTCTTCCTTTAACGGCCTGTCAACCAAAATCTCCCGCCTTTCCCTCGGCACCAGCGGCCTCAATTAGTGGCACATCTGTGGAGGTTGGAACTGAAATGCCCAACTACCAGTGCCCATTTGCTACCCCCAGCCTGTGCACAGGTACCTGATGACCTGGGTACTCTTTGGGGATAGTGGTGTCAAAGGGCAGGGACGCTGTCCCCAACATTTCTCACTCTGCCCCTGCAGAACTGGCCTTGGGAAGGGGCCCACCTAACCCCAGAGGGCACTCAGGAGAGGTGATCACCAGGTGGGGTGATGCCTTTTGTGCCAGTTCCCTGGGGCCATGATCCAGGCATTTATCCAGCAAACAGATGGGAGAGGATACCATGGGCCAGCCCTTCCCTAGGCACAGGGGAGACAGAGATGCTAGAGACAGCTATCAGTAGGAAGGGCTGGGAGGAGGCTGGTTAGGTTAGCTCAAGCTCCTTGACTCTTCTGTGAGGCACAGCCCCCCTCACCCCACCATTCTGTCCAGCAGAAAGGACTACCCTGACCAGAGGTGGGGGTGAGGACATCTGGTACAATCAGATATCTGGCTTGTCCTCCATAGAACTGGCCTGGCTTGGCTGCCCAGAGTCCACTATATCCCTCCTGTTCCCCAGCCTCTGGGCCTACCAGCGGTCTGGGGCTCAGTGCACCATTATGCGAGGCGCTGGAATTAGTGCCTTCCTTTGGTAACATGTTTGGGACCTATGGCAAGCCCCAGTCTAGCCCTTGAAGACTAACACAAATCAGGGGAGAGGAGACTCCAAAGCTGTCTCCCTGGCTTGTGAGGGTAGGCAGGGGTTGGGGGAGCCCAGACAGGAATAAGGAGCCAAGTAAAGGTTGTCCTGGGTTAGGGTTAGGGTTACGGGCTTCCCAAGTGGCTTACACTGTAAAGAATCTGTCTGCAATGCAGAAGACACGGGTTCGATCCCTGGGTTGGGAAGATTCCCTGGAGAAGGGAATGGCTACCCACTCCAGGATTCTTGCCTGGAGAATTCCATGGACAGAGGAGCTACAGTCCACGGGGTTGCAGAGTCAGACATGACTGAGCAACTAACACACTCACACATGAAGGTCATCCTGAGCCCTACTCGCTTGCTGCTCTCGGGGTGAGAGGGGAAGCTCTGCCCTCTTCAGTTCAGGGGTTACCACACTTCCCCCTCAACTACAAATCCTCTTTAGGCTGACTCGTAAGTAGGTGATGGGAGACTCGACTCACCCAGCTATGATAAAGTAGGGGCTCTTGCTCAGGTGGTTACTGGCCGGCAGTCCTAATACTAGGCACAGAATCAGTGGGCAGTTACTGCTTAAGGGGGTCTTGCCCTGTTACCAGCTGGCAGGGAGCATTCTCTCATCCTGTCTGGGCCAGGGGCAGAGCAGGGTCCTAGGGCAACTTCAGAGGAATCTCAGGGATGCTCTCTCCCAATCATGAGTGTTTCAGTTTACCAAGTAACTCATTCCCATTCTCACTTCATCCTGGAGGGGGGGTTGGGATCTCACACAAGCCTTCAGAAGGGAGAAGACTGAGGCTCTGAGGCCCACAAGCTGCAGAGTCAGGACTGACACCAGCCCAGCCTGCTCCCGGCAGCAGGGAAGAGCCAGGAGCCTCCAGGACAGAAGTGATTGGACTGTGCAGGGGTGAGCTTACTGGCACTGGAGAAGTTTAAATAGAGGCTGTGTAAGCCTTGGGGGCTGGGACTTGGGGCTGTACTGCATACAGTGCCCATTTAGCCCAGGGAAGTGAAATGAGTGGCTGCACAGGGCTGTATCTTGCCATTCCCAGCCTCGCATAACGGTGCAACTGGACCTGGTTCCCATTCAGGATTTTTTCTTTCTCTCAGGACCTGGGGACCTAATCCCCCCAAAGGGGACTCTTGAAGGTAGTTGGAGCCCCTGGCCGTGTGAGTTCAGCTCCACTGCCCTCTACAGCGGTCTCTGTTGAAGCCTGCCATTCCACCATTAAATGTGACTCCAGGCCTTGAGCCTGTTGAAGGTCGAGCCCCCAGAAGGGTCACACACGCGCCTGCCGGGGACTCTTGCCGCGAGTGCGGCGGAGAGGAGCATCGCAGTCTGAGGCGTGCGGCAGGGCGCACATCGGGAACTCGGACCGCGGCTGGGGCGCGGGACGCGCGCGCCCGGGCTCGGCTCGGCCCCGCGGGCCAGCAGGGCCGGCTCAGGGCGGCGCGGGGACGAGGGGCGCGCGGGCACCGGCGGGCGCGTGGCCGCGGCGGGGGCGCGCGGGGGCGGGCCGGCCGGGGAGGGACGGGGGAGGGCGGCGCCGGCAGGTTGGCGGCGGCCGCTATTTGAGCGCGGGTCCCGGACCCGGCGCTCAGAGCGCTTGGAGCCGGCGCAGCGGAGAGATCGCAGCGCGCACCCCGCAGAGGTGCTGCGGCTCGGGCAGCCCTGGAGGCCCGGCGCGAAGAAGGCGGAGGACGAGGAGAGGCGATTGCCGCCTGCCGCCTGTCACCCCCCCATACACACCCAACCCGCCGCCGCCCCCCCTCCCCGCGGCGCCGCATCTTGAATGGAAACATGGCGGTGCGGGCTCGGACCTGCGGCGCCTCTCGGCCCGACCCGGCGCGGAAGGCGCTCCCATGGCCCAGCCGCGGCTCCCGGCTCGGCCCCGGCGCCCGGCGCCCGGCGGCCGGTCCCCCGCGCCCGCTGGCGCTGCTCCTGCCGCCGCTGCTGCTGCTCCCGCTGCTCGCCGCCCCCGGCGCCTCAGCCTACAGCTTTCCTCAGCAGCACACGTAAGTGGCCTCGGCCCGCCGCGGGACCCCGGCCGAGCCCGGAGCCCCACTTCGCACCCACCCCCCGCTCCCCGGCCCGCGCCCCACTCCGGGGCGGGGGCGCCGAGTCGTGCCGCCCGCTGCGCCCGGGGGCGGCGACCCCAAGCGGAGAGGGCGGGCAGCCGGGGTCCCGGAGCTTCTGTCTGCGTCGCGAAACTTCCCAGCGGTGCCCCTTCTCCCTCCCATCCCCCAAACCGCGCAGAAGGAGATCTCATTTTGGGGGGGGGGTGGCCCGAGCTCGCCAGCTGATTGCTTTGCAGCTGTCGGGGTGACAGGGGAGACCTGGGGTTGCGTGAGGGAGCGGCCAGAGACCCCCTGCCCGGCGGAGTCGGAGCCCCGCGTCTGGCTTAGGCTTCCTCCCAGGTCGGAAGCTGGCGCTTTAGATCCAGAGGTGGGGGACCCCTCCACACCTGTCTTCGCTGGCCTTTTTCCTTTGAGAAGCAGGGCTGGATACAGAGTGCGGGCACCGTACTGTGTGGCCAGTGCCACACAAGGGGTCGGTGTCCCTCCTGCCAGCCCATCCCCCACTACACCTCGGGGAAAGGTCCCCTGGAGGTGAAGGTGCCAGAGTGGAGGCAGAGGGTGAATGACAGGGAGGCCCCCCCGCCCCCCCTGCTGATGCTGCCAACAAGGTAATAGCATCTCTTGGCCCTGCCAGCTTCTGCTGGTCCTCCGTGGTCCTGAGCCTTCTCTCCCTTCCTGAGAGCCTGGCAACTCGGGCATCCTCCTCTGGGCCAGCTTGGCCAGATGTGTCTGGGGTTGGGAATGGATATTCAGCGCGTGTGGCCTTTAGGACAGCAGCTGTCTGTGGGCACCGTGATCCAGCCTTCTGTCAGTGCCTAGACACCCCTGTGGCTTTGGGGTACGGTGACCGACCACCTTGCTGTCTGTTACGTGTCTCTGGGTCCGAGGAACCACCTGTCCCTGGACTCCTGCACCCAGTGGCCACACTGGGGTTTGGGGAAATGAGTAACCAGGCTGCTTAGTGCTGGGAGGGAGGGCAGGGTCTGGCCTCGGGGAAAGGGCAAGACTGGTTCTGCGTCATTAGATCAGTTCTGCCCAAGGGTAGGGGCCCCTACTTTTGCGTACTCCGGCTTGCAGGCTCTCCCAGATGAGGAAAAGCAAAACTCAGGAAAGGCTTTGCCCGAGTCTCTCTCTGTCTTGTCATTTCTCTCCTCGCACAGCTTGGCTGTGCTCAGGCGGGTGATCAGTAGGCAAATTATAGGTGCCGCACGGACGTGTCCTCTGTCAGCCGTCTGGATTTTTCGTGTGTCTATGTGGGGTGTGCGCAGGTAGAAGAGAATCAAGTTCAGGGTTTGTGGGTGCATTATTGTCTTTCATTTGCTGTGATGAAAATGGACTTCGGCCCCAATATTTAAAAAGAACGAAAGCATTATTTTTTTTGTTGCTCTTCTTTCTTCCCCTCAAAGCCAAGACACAGCTATTCCCTCCACCCCCCCGGGCTGATATGTAGCTCTCTGAGTGAAGGTTTAAGTAGATGTCTCTTTTCACCTCTTCCCACCTTGCTCCCTCTCCTCGTGACCTGCAGTGGGTCAGATGGTTACTGGGCCTGTGTTTTACACCTGTGAGACCCTGACCGGAGCGGACACCTGTCCCTCTGTCCCCAGTCAGAAGATGGGGAGGCGGGTGTGATGACAGCGGCACGCTTCCAGCTGGACGCTCGTCTCCTGTCGATATAGTTGGAGCTTATTTGTAGGTTTGGGACGTGTCTTGCAAACCGTAACTAGAGAATGAGTGGAGTGGGCTGGGGGCTGTGCGGCTCCGAGGGTCCAGGGGGCGGAGACTAATGGTGCGACGACAGGCAGCGCTGGCAGTGACAGCCAGCGCCCTTCAGCTGCCCTGGTCCCACAGATGCCGACGCCCACTGATCCTTGGAGGGAGGAAGGGGAGGGAGTGAGTGAGGGTCCCTCCCCCAGCCCCCTGCATGCCCGGGCTTAGTTGGAGTTGGGACTTTTGTTGAGCTGACAGGAAAGGCTGAGGCTGCTGCTCTGGGGCTGCTCCGGCGGGTGGCCTCCGTGAACTCTCCCAAGTTAGCGTGGCCCGGCTAGGGTACAACTTCCATACAGGTGCAGGTGGCTTTCTATGCTGGGCAGTGGAACCCTCTGCCTCACGGCCCTGGGGTGACAGCCCCTCCGTGGAGAGGGCCCTTGACGCTAAAGTCATTTCCTCATTAGTGTCTGGCAGCATGACAGGGCCCGGCTTTGCAAGCTGCTGGGTTTTAAGCAAACGTGGGTTTGGGTCTGTGGTCGCTTTAGCGACATGGGTCTCTGCCCACCCGGCAGAGCAGACCCCGGCTGCTGCTGGATGGAGGAGGGCAGAGGAGTTACCCCTGGACGGAGGGCAGGGCTTTGATTTGCGGGGGAGGTACCCGATCACCTTCCCTGGACCTGGATCCGGTTGTCAAACAAGGCCAAGGCCACGTGCTTAAGTGCATGTGTGTGTATACGTGCCCTCGTGTGTCGGGGCTGAGGTGGGGCACACGGAGTCGGAGCACACATGGCCCGTTTCACCTGCTTCCTCCTGTTCCCCGTTTGCTGCTGGCCGAGGGGCGGCCCTCACCGCTTGGCGTCTCCAGGGTCTTTTCCCTTCCCAGTTCTGTCAGCCTCCTTCCCCCTCCCCTGCCCCCTCCTTTGGTCGCTCATCTCTTCTCCCAACCCCTCCCCCCACTTCCTCGCCCATCCCTCTGATCTCTCTGTGGCCACCCTGCCCTGCCCACCTCTTTTGTCACCTCTGTCGGACCACTGTCCCCTGTTCTCCAGCATTCCTGGGTTTCTCTATCTCCTGTTCCGTGAGGTCCAGGCTGAGCCACTGGCTGCACCCTCTTAGTCCCACTCCTTCCCAGTGATGGTGCTGGCCTGCACCTCCCTTCCTCTAGGGGTAGGTGGGTGGGTGGGGAGCAGAAAGGATCCCGAGAGGTCTGGGTCCCCCAGCAGATTAATGACAGGCGGGTACATGTTCCTTTACCCGAGTGCCCACGACGGGGCATGCGTCAGTCTAGCTACAGTTAATGGTGGGTGACGTGTGTCTGTCTGGGCCTCCGAGCCCGCGTCTTCACCTCCCTGTGGCTCCTCCTGTTAGAGGGAGGCAACATCACACATCTGGATCCCCCGTTTCCCCAACAACCTGCTAACGGCTTTTGCAGGAAGGAGGAGGGGGCGAGGCTTCTTGATCTGCTGCCACTCCCACTGGCTCACATCTCGCCTAGTGCTCTTGATTCGGGGTGGAGGGACCCTTGGCTGAGGTCCACCCCCAGGACTCACCTTTATTGGGCGAGCTCTGCCAGGCTGAGCCCTGAGACGGTAGTAGCTTGTTTGAAGACGAGCCCTCTCCTACTGTGCAGGTGAATCTCCCTCCTGAGTCTCTGGCAGAACGGTGGCTCCAAGGAGAGACGACTCACAAATGGAGTGAGCCCTCGGGGCCACCTTCTGCGCCCCCACTCTCTGCACCCCCGCGGTGTGCAGGGCTCAGCCAGCTCTCTGGAGGAGGCAGTTTGGGGCATGGTGGGTGTCAGGTGTGGGTCCCGAAGGCGCAAGCTTTGGTCTCCAGAGCTGCCCTTCTCCATTGGGGTGACCTTGCCTCTGTTTCCCCAAATAAGATAATAGAGAATCTGCTTAAGAGGCTAATGGTGAGAATTAATGGGAGAGGGTATCGCCTCTGGCGGGCAGGAAGTGTTCTGGCACGGGCAGGAGTCCTGGAAGCTGTTGATAACATTAACATCTACCCCTGATGCTACAGCATGCTGGGCCCCCACCCACCAATCTTTCCACGTTGTTCCCATGGGCTGAGCACCTCCCTGTCTCTCTGCTTTGTTATGCTGTCCCCTCATCACTGCCTGCTTTTCTCAGGGGTTTAGATCCTTCCTCCAGGGTCTCACACCCACACTCTCCGGAGGCCTCTGGGTTGTGCCACTAGCTCAGGCTGTACCCATCTACCAGAGATATCATCTCTGTGAGGAAGAGCACTGGGCTGCCTCCCTCATTCCCTGAAGCCCACCTTGACTAAAGAGGGGAATGTCACCAGGCCAATGGTGGCCTCCCCTCACTGAGTCTGGGCCAAGTCCCTTACCCACATTACATCCTTGACCTCAGACCCGATGGTCATGCCCCTCCTGCAGATGGGGAGACTGAGACTCAGAAAGATGGAAGAACCTGCCCAAAGCCTCATAAGGACCAGGGCAGAGAGAGAACTAATCTATCAGGCGCTTAGCTGTCCTGCCAGGAGGCTGGGCACACCGGGGCAGTGGGCCCAGGAAGTTGGGATGGAGATGCAAAACTTGGGTATTTGGGAGAAAATGAAGAAGCCTAAGACACATGAAGCACACCTAGGCTCCCAGTTGAAACCTCTCCTGCTCTGCCCCTCTGTTCTCTTCTGGGTCTCAGGCAACCCTGAGGGGGCCTTCCAGGGCCCATGGCCACCCAGCCAGCCCAGTGCTCAAGTCCCCTGTGCCTACCTCCACCCCCTCCCACTTGTACACAGGAGATCATGGAGCGACCCCCCCCCCCCAACCCGGCCCCCAGTCAGTGCAAGATTTTCCTTTTCCAAGGCTTTCAGTCATATGCAGAGTCACATGCCAGGCATGCCTGTCGTGGAGGGATAGGCAAGAGGGACTTCATCTCAAGACTCTGAGATGCCATCTCCCTCTCCAGGTTCTAGTGTGGTTCCAGAGAGAAAGGTCAGGGGTGAACGGGATGGTGATTGTTCATGGAAACCTGAGGCTGGGTTCTCTAGGGCCACGGCAGCTTTTTCAAGCCTGAGGGGACTTCAGAGGACTTGGACCTTAATAGATGCTTGCATTTTTATGCTCTGTGAACATGAGAAGCCTGGAGGGGCTGGGGAGTCAGGGTTCTATCTGCTAAGAAACTGTTCAAGGGGCAGCTGGAGGTTTGAGAGTCAAAGCAGGCAGGCATGTGGCATGCGCCCTCCCTTTGAGGGTGGTGCTGTCTGTGAGTTAGGAGTGGTCTCTTTCTTTCTCCTTCCCCTTCCAGCACCCACCCACCCTGCCCAGTTCCATCCTCATGGGCTTCCAGATTTAAGATCTGCCTCGGGAACAAGTGACCTCTGTTCTTAAGTGAAGGCTCAGGGCCTTCGGTCTGAGGAGGGGGACCAGGGCCTGGGGTGCTCTAAAGACGAGGGTCGGGGGGACCTTCCCACTGATGGCTGCATCCTTTCAGCCAATGGGGCAGCCTCTCTTCGTGTCAGGTTGGTTTTTTTTTTTTTTTTTCTTTCCTGGTGCCTACTGTCTAAACAAGAAGCTACAGAATCAATATTCGTATTCCCAGAGGGAGGTGTATGTGTGGTTTTTACTTTTTTTCTCTTTCCCTCCCTCTCTTGTCCTGTGTAACCCGAAGAGCCTCCTGAGCTGCCTGTGGCTAAGGGGAGGATGGAGGAGTTGGCGGTGCAGGTGGCCATGTGGATGGAGCTGCCCCTAAGGGGCTCACATGGGACTCAAGGATGCTGTCGTTTAGGTCCGCACCGGCAGGACCTGGGACAGCGCTCAGCCAAGCCCTGCGCGGGCACTGTGGGATTCAGGCAGTTGGTTTAGTGTCCCTGGCCTAGGTCCTGCTCATGGATCACCTAGTTTCCCTGCCTCCTCATCTGGGCCTCCTCTTCCTGGGGCTAGTCCAGCCTGCTGGACCCCTGGCCACTGCTGGTGCTGATGACTGAGCCTGTGAAGGATCTG
The DNA here is from genome assembly GCF_963930625.1 of Muntiacus reevesi. NCBI lineage: Eukaryota > Metazoa > Chordata > Mammalia > Artiodactyla > Cervidae > Muntiacus > Muntiacus reevesi. Next base: position 107,816,259 of record NC_089252.1, read on the forward strand.
GCCTTACAGAGCAGGAAACCCTGTGTACCTGGGTTTATGTGGAGGGAAATCTTCAACATGGGGAGCCTGAGGATCCCCACCTTGGGTTGGCCTGGTCCTGGCGGCCTCTGTCAAAGGCAGTCCCAACCCAGTTCTCTCAGCTGTCAGCTTACATTGTGGTGACGTTGGACAGTCTCATCCACACCCCGGGCCTCAGTTTCCTCTCTTCCATGACTCTTCTGAGTCTGACATTGGCAGTGCCTTAAGAAGACAGGTCCAGGATCTTTCTGCTCCTCTGCACACTCTACTCCGGCTGTGAGGGGAGGCCTGACCAGCTGAGCCCCACCTCCCCAGTGTGAGGAGCCCGCGCCTCCCATACTGGCCTCTGGTCACACCTTGGGTGTCTGGAAGCTGCTTCTCAGACTGACCCACTTTGAGCTGTGATCAGCCTAATTGTTTAGCTGAGAGGGAGGGGCCCCGGAAGTCTTTCCTGCTGATTATTAACCATCTTTCCCTACCTTGGAAATGACTCATGAAACAAAGAGGAAAGAGGTGGGTAAGAAGCGGGAAAAGTCATCCCCTCTGTCTCTCTTTCCTGATCCCCTTTAGACCCCTTGTTCCTGCCTGGGTGCCTTCCTTCCCTGCTGGATGAATCTTTCTGAACGAGTCCCCCCTAGACACACACAGGAGCTCTGCCACGCCTCTCACCAGCTGTGTAACCTTGGGAGGTTCCCCAGCTTCTCTGGGTCTTGGGCCTCGTCTGTAAAATCAGGTTCCCTTGATTGTGCTGCCTCATTGAGTTGGTTGGGGTGTGAAACGTTGTGAGGGATGAATGAGCAAGGACAGGGGATTCTTACTGGATCTCTGAGGGTTCTCAGTCCAGCTGGGCCCATACTCCAAGTGCTAGGCACCTGTCCCATTGCCCATAGCGCCTGCCACCCAGCCAGGCCCTGAGACTCCATTGTGGTCTCTGGGTCCTTTCTCCTGTGCTTGGCCCTTGCTGTGGCCTGTGTACACATGTGAGCTTATGTATGGAAGTGTCTATATATTTGTGCTTTTATGTGTGTTTTTGCACATTTGTTGGTTATGTTCATGTGTGTGCACACTTATGAGAGTGACCATTTGTATATGAAGATGTGCTTGTGCGGGTGCATGTGAATGTGTGCTTCATGCACATGTGCAGGTTGTGTGTACATGCACGTGCATGAGTGTACACAGGTGTTGGTGTGTGCATGTGTGTGCGCCTGTGAATGTGAATGTGGGTGTGTCCTTTTGTGTGAGTGTGCATAGGTATGTGTGGTTTATCTCTGCACCCAGAATGCACTCCCGGTGCCCACCTTCTGCGCCTGCCTTTGAGGTTAATGCCAGGACTCCACTGGGCAAATGCTGGCAGTGGGAAATAAAGCCGCTTGGTTGTCAGGACCAGTGTTTTGCAAACTTTTATGTCAAGAACAGCCTGAGTTAAGGCTGAGCTGGGAAGTTTGATCATCTACCAACTGGCTCGCTGACAGTCTGCAAAGGCAACACACAGAAGCTGCATCCTTGTAATTCAAATTTTTGCAAATCGAATGGTTATTTAGATGCACCACAGGACTTGGGACTCAGAGAAGCTTGGTGAGTCCTTTGTGAAGCGAAGCATCTTTGCTAACAGCCCTTCCCAGGTGGAATCTGGATGGGGGCGGTGGGGAGCACATGGAGGTCGTAGCTTAGGCAGAGTGGAAACCCTCACTGTGTGACCTTGGCCTGACGTGTTTTTCTCTAGGAGTGGGTGCTGCTCACTTGCACACTGAAGGGAGGAAGACTAGCCTCCCATGAAGCATCTGCTGTGGGTTTGGGGTTCTCGCTCCTAGCAAGACATTTGTACAGTCAGCTGCAGGCATGATTCGGGTATAAAAGCTTCGACTTGATGATGCCCGCATGTTCCTCTATTTGGGATGCCTCCAGCAAAGCTCTTCTTTTCAAGGATGAATTTTTGCCTACTGGGTCTTTGTAAGCAAGGCTTTCTGGGTGCCCTGTGCTGGGTGCTGGCCCTTGGGCTATGTGGTCCCTGAGCTGATGGGTTGTGATGTCTAAGAGAACTGCAAGTTTTGCTTTTCTGGCATTCTCAAAGCCTGTATATTGTCAATGCTCGGACGCCCCAGCAGCCTAGGTATCTTGGGAGGCTTCTGCAGCGGGCTGGGGCGCCTATAGTGCCTGTGAGGGTAGGGAGCCTGGCACGACAGTCTCTTTGGGCAGATATGGGCCATGCCTGGGTCCCTGATTTGGGAAGGAATATCCCAGCTGCAGAAGCCCCTGGGAACCTAGATGCCCCCATTGTACAGAGAGGGAAATTGACATCTGAGTACCAGGATGTTGGTACTTAAGGCCCCACATTTCCGCTGGCTACACACAGTCTGTGGGCAGGGCCCAGGCTCCCACCTGGAGCTCAATGCAGGCTGCCCAAAGGGTGCCCCCCATTCAGCCATCCTTGCACCAAGATGTACAACTGATTCTCTTAAATAAAAACATCCCTGACATGAGATGCAGGAGCGATTTGAGGCCTCCTTGGCAAACCCCGTGGAGCAAGGTACCTGCGGTGTGTGACTCCAGCTCCTGGTGTTTCTCTGGGGCAGACCTTGTTGGTGCCCTTGTGCCATCTTAGAGTCAGCGAGGCTTTCAGGGGACCCTTGGGAAGGACACCTTGTTGTCAGGTGGGCATGAATGGGCTGGGATGTTCCAGAGATGGATAGAGACCCCTGACTCTGCTGCGGGTTTCCATCCGATGTGGCTGATGTGGCATTTTAGCCTTGATAAGTTCCCTGCTCAGTGCATGTTCTCCTCCCTCCCGCGTTGCCTGAAATGCTACATTTGAAGCCTTAAAGGTCAGGCCTGGTGCTGCCACTGGTTCCAGCAAACAAACAACAAAACAACCCACCTCAGCCCTGCCCCCAACTTCACTTATTAGAAAAGAGAAGTGAGCTGGCAGAACAGGCTTCCATGGGGGGGGCTCTCCCAGATGGGCATTTCTCCTTTCTCCCTGTGAGCAGAGGCTCGGGTGGACATGGGGAGAACCCAAGCGTCTTCCCTTCCTTTCCTGGACCTGCCGGGCATGCTCTAGTGTCTTTCACTGAGGGTGAGCTGTGACCTTGAACCCCAGAAGCCTGTTGTGAGCGGAGCTCCGCTTCTCACCTCGCATTTGGGGACCTTCCTGGGCTGGCTCTGGTTTCTGGCCACTAGCTCTTTGACTAGACTCCAGCCAGGCCAAGCCACTTGCAGGTCCTAGTAGGAACTCTGGCCTCTCCACCTCCTGGCTGTGTCCCTATTTTAGACTGGCCTGCTCAGCCTGAGTATTGAGCCAAGAAGCTTTCCAGATCATTGCTCCTACTCCTTGTAGGCCTCTCCTCCAACCCTTTGCCTCCCCCGACTCCCAGCTCTGTGCTCACTTTGTAGGGGCCTTCCAGGAGTAGGCATTGAGCTAACTACTAACCCTTCAAAAGCTGGGTCCAAGGAATGGCTGCTAGGAAAAGAGGCTGCTTCTGAGAACACCTTGGCAATCCTAGCATATTAATTTTTTTCGTCATGGTTAGGCCCTTTGACAGGGAACCCAGAGGTGGGTTCGGATGGGTTGTCATCAAGGACCAAGCCTTCACCTGCACTCTGCCTGGCTGGCCTTACTTTTGGTGTGGCTGTCTGTCCTTGACTGACTTCCCTCATGGCAATAAGATGGCTGCCACAGCTCCAGGCATCACATGTACCAGACATTAGGAGTAAAACAGGAGATGTTTCCTCTGAGTTCCTCTTAAAAGAAGGCTGGGAAGCCTAAACCAGAAGCCCCTAGCCAAATTCCCCTCACACCTCATTGGCTAGCACTGGGTCACGTGTGCACTCTAAACCAATCACCGACAATCAGGAAGGTACACTGTGATTGGCTCAGGCTAATCAGGATTTACCCTTGAGTTAAGGATGGGGTCACCTTGGGGCTGGAGGCAGCAGAGATTCTTGCAGACTTGGGTTTTGTTAGCGAGAAGAGGGGTAGTGATAGAACATGGGGAAGCAGGATCTGTTTCAGGGTCAGACAAGAGGACTGACAAGAGGAAGAAGGAAGAGAGAGAAAGGGAGAGTGTTCATGTTTGAGGAAACATTTGTAAAGGAAGTAATTTTAACCACATCATCAATCACTGTGATCTGAGCCTCAGGTGCTGTATTTCACATATGCTAACAAATGAAATCAATCCATTTTTAGTCCCATTTCACAGACAAGAAAAATTGAGGTTCAACAAGGCTAAGTGATGCTGAAATCACACAGATGGTGAGTGGTGAAGGCAGGATTCACACCCCAGCGCTTGGGTCTGAGCACTCAGCCACTACTGCACACAGTCCTTCTACAGCCCACTTCCTCTAGAGAGCCCCGAACACAGGACCCTCAGGTACCCCACAGTCCTGCACTCTTCCATCACTCCCGTCCCTCTGCCCTTTTTGTCTCAGTTTCTTCCTACTCCACCCGAGCCCTGGCCCTCCCCAACTTACTGTGGGAATCTGGACAAGCCACCTGCCCTCCTCCTTCCAGCCTCAGCGTCTTCAGCATTCCCAGGACCCTCTAGAGTGATGCATTCTTTTGCAGCTGATGACGGCGCTCTCCTGCCACCCCATCTGCAGAGCTGCCACCTCTGTCCTACCCTTTAAACTGGTGCTAGGAAGACCATGGCCGAGGGGGCTGCTTCTGATCGGTGTAGTGACAGGCCCAGGAGGGGATCTCTGCCCTCAGGACGCACAGCACCAGGGCAGCAGCCTTCTCCTTCCATGGAGGCTTAACAGGCACTTTTTATGAACTGAACATGGAGTAAGCCTGGGTGGGCTGCACAGGGCCCCAAGCTGCACAGAGCAGCTCCAAGCAGGACTCCACCTATGGTCTGGCCAGCCTCTGCCTGTCCCCTAGTGCTTGACTGGGAGTCGCTAGTTCATGAAGCCTCCCCTGACTTCCCTGGGCAGGTCAGGGGCTTCCTAGGCCCCCCTGAAGTCTCCTCTATTCTTCTCCTGCAGTAGACCTGCTGCCTCCCCTTCCCGGCTGTATGCCTGGAGGGGGCGGAGGTCATGACCAACTGTCATCGGCCAGAGCTTCAGGCTAGCACACACCAAGTGCTCACAAAATATTCACTGAACTGAGAGTCCAGCACAGGTGTCTACAGGTCAAGCTGCTTCTGTGTCTTTAAGCTGGACTAGCTTTTACAGGTTCTGGGACAGGCTCCATGTGGCCCTGGATTGGTTGTTGCGACAGGACAAAGGCCATCCCACGCAGTTTCCTGTGGCTCTCTTACAAGGGATGCCCCAGCTTGGGGACTGCCTCCTGGGGGAGAGAGATGCAGGTGAGGTCCAGGGCTCCATGGGTTGTGTTATTTAATTGGGTGGGATAGGGCCTGGGCTTCAGCATTTTTCAGAGCCACCACAGATGAGCTGAGGGAGAAAGCCATGGCCTTAGGGGATTGGAAAGTAAACACAGGAGCCCTCCCCCTGCCCTGCTCTGCCTGCAAGGAGAACTGAGGCTTCCAGAGGAAGGGGGTGGGGGCCGGTGTACTGGTTCCGGGGAGTCTCCTGCCCCTGGTACCTGTGGGGCCAGCTGTTCACAAGTGTCTGTACATGTGGCCAGTGGCTGGAGTGTGCAGCCTGTTTCAGGGCAATCACCCAGCCGCCTCAGCCGGCTGCCCTGTCCCTTCCTGACTGCCGCTCTGTGTTGACACTTTCTCAGGCCTCATCTGCACTGCTGACCGCTCCATGCCCCTCCCATGTCTCAGGGCCCGCCTCCTGATGGCCCAGCCCCGCCTAAGTCCCCTCCCCAAACCTGAGCTGTCTGCTCACAGTGCATGGGAGAGGTCGTCAGGGAGGAAGAAATGGAAGTGAGGTCAAATGATAACCATTTGACCATGAGTGGTGGACTAGAAAGCATCCGAGGGGTGATGAGACGCAGCCCCTGGCGGGCTGGGGGAGGTGGGGTGGAGCTCCTGCTCCAGACTGGATTCTGACAGGTCCTCTCAGGGTCCCCAGTCATTCCTAAGGCTTTGGGTGCCTCCGCCTCACCCCGAGTCAGGGCTCTGGGGGCCCTAGGGAGAGTATCAGGACCCATCTTTCTCTGAGAGCAAGTGCTGATGGGAAACAAGGACAAGGGGTGGGGGAGAGGCTTGCCCATGTGGATCCAGCCGCAGTTCTGCAAACTCCAGGCTGGCCCCATCCGTCTCGTGCTGCTGAGCTCCCTGAGGTTGCTGTACCCCTGTGTGCTGCCTCGTAGGAGCCCGTGACCAGGGCCCCGCCTGCCTCATGCCCTGCAGCCCCGCATTCCCTGGCACAGAGTGGCTTGGAAGGGGTGGCGGGGAACAATCCCAGAGGCCATTAAGCTGAGTGATTTACATGGTTTCCGAGCCAGCGCTGGGGGAAATATATTTCACAGGTGATTTCCAGACTGCTGGCGTATGCAGGAGGCCATTACTCTAAAACGCAGAAGGGTGGGGACATCACGGAACCGTCTAGAGGGACCCAGAGCCGTGGGCTTTGTTGGCCTCACTGCACCATCTGCTTGCGGCTTGCTAGAAAGTGTGGTCCAGGGGATGGGGGTCGAGGAGGGGAGGAGCTGGGAGTCATAAAGAGAGCCCCATATGTGACTGTGAGTCATTTCGTTCCTCAGTTTTCTTATCTCTAAAATGGATCCTATTTTCTATATTTTATGATTGTGAGCATGCATGCATGCATACTCAGTTACTCAGTTGCGTGGCTCCTCTGTCCATGGGATTTCCCAGGCGAGAATACTGGAACGGGTTCCCATTTCCTTCTCCAGGGGATCTTCCCGACCGGGGATTGAACCTGGGTCTTCCTGCATTGGCAGGCAGATTCTTTACCACTGAGCCATCTGGGAAGTCGTGATTGTGAGCATAGAGCAGGTCAAATGCCAGGGCAGAGGTGATCACAGGTCAGTGCAGGGATTTCGCATGGCTGTTGGACAGCCCATGGGTTTGGTCCTGCCTGAGACTCCTCCTCGGTTCCTCCTCTTCCAGACGGTGCCTCCCCCGCTGCGGGCACATTTGTTCCCTCCACAGACACTCACCACAACCTGCCGTTCATTCATTCTCTCCACGCGCGTGAGCATCTGCCATGCACCAGGCACTGACAAGGACAGGCAGACCACAGTCTGGGGAGGTGATGTAGACAGAGGACATGCTCTGTTGGAAGGTGACAGATGCCGTGGAGAAGGGACAGGATGAATTTGGGAGAGGGGTTAACTAGAGGGGGAAGGTCAGAGTGGGCCTCACTGAAACATGAGGAAAACCTGGAAGGACGGGAGAATGGGAGCCACATGAGTATCTGGGAGGAGAGTGTTCCAAGCAGAGGAATGGCCAGTGCAAAGGCCCTGAGGTGGGGTGTGGTTGAGCAGGAGGAGAATGGGAGAAGGGGAGGTCAGAGGGCAGCAGGGACCCAGACAGGCTGGGCCATAAAATTAGCATGACTTTGAACTGGGCACCCCGGCAGAGATGTGAGCAGAGGAGCACCAGGGTGGGGGCCGGTGAGACTGCCGATGGTCTGGGTATGAGAAAGGACAAGGGGTGTCAGGATATGTCAGGCGACTGGCTTGAGCAGCTGGAAGGACGGTTTTCACCAGGTAAGCTGGAGGAGGCTGGGGAAGAGTCAGTCCAGGGACCAGCAGGTATTGGACACTGAATTTGAGATGTGGACTAGGGGTCCAAATGGAGAGGTGTCAAAGCTGGATGTGCGTGTGTGCCTCTGGAGAGGGCCTGGAGGGGCTGAGCCTCCCAGGCTGGGTGCCAAGGACCGAGCGGAGATGCCTGCTCTTTGAACCCTTAGTTTACCATCCGCTGACTGTGGCCGCTCTCCTCCTCTCCCCGCTGTCGAGAGCTCTCCATCCTTCACCATCCATCACTTGGAGGCGCTCACCATGTCCTTGAGGACGGAGTGCTGCAGGCATCAGTGTGGGAGCAGCCTGCTTGGTGCCCGTGGTCAGTCTGTGGTGATCATAGGGCATCATCCCGTGCCGAGCTCACCGCTGAGCCTTCCTTGTACATGCTACACCCTCTGTCTGAACTGCCCTGCTGCTCTTCAATGCCGCCTTTACCTGCCAGAGCCCTAGGTGGGTCAGACCCCTTGCTGTGCATTCCACACCCCCACCGGACTCCTCCTCCCTCTGTGTACTGAGTCTGGATCAGATCAGATGCCTTCTCTGGTTGAATTCCACGGTCCAGCCTGCATCTCCCCTGCTCACCACTGTGTCCCTTCCCCATGTCCAACCTGGAGCCTGGCTTAGTAACTGTATACATGAATGAATGAATGAATAAACGGGGAGTGAGGGAGCTAGTAGGGATTTGTAGAAGGTTGGAAACATCTCCAGAGTATTTTGTCTGTGATGAGCCCTGTTGAGTTGGCCCACCTGCTACTCGTCAAGCCAGCTCTGAGGACAACATAGCCTCAGCGGGCTGTGGCTCCTCTTGGGGTGGCCACCATCCCGGGACTTCTCAGGAGGAGGTGGGGCCGCTAGGGTGGCACCTGAAGGCTCCTACTCGCCGTGTCTCGCAGAGGGAATTTACATTGCTTACGGATTCACCAAAGAGTGTGGAGAGAAAAGGCAAACGAGCACTTGCATTTGATTTACAGGCAGCTTGGCTTGCACTGAGGAGCCCGGAGCTCACTAGTGAGGAGCAGATCCCAGAGGAAGTGGGCATCTCCCCCGTCGTGGGAGGGCTTGGAGGGAACTAAGGCTGTGCGCTGCTGAGACGTCATTCCTACAGCAGGGTGGCTTTGTTGGGGTAAAAGAAAGGGCTCTCTGATTGCCCAGCTTTGGCTTGCTTGGCCCTGATTTGGAATGGACCCCTTCTCTACAGTGGAAAAGGCCATGAATGAGGAGTGGCCCTTAGCTGCACCCTATTTCCTAAGTCTTGGCCACTGAAGCCCACTTTGGGATTAAGAAAGCTGGATTACCTAGGAACAGAGCCTGGGCTCTGGAGCCACCCTTTGCATGGCTCAAATTTTGGTTGAGCACAGACTGCCTGCGTGGCCTTGGTCATTGTCCGTGAAGTGGGCTTGAGCCAGTTAGCACCTAGCCAGGGGTGCTGTGAGACTTCGGTGAGCTCACACATGGAGCCCCCAGCATACGATAGGTGCTTTGCATCATCAGTTCCTTTCCTCGGTGCTCTGCCTACTGAAATTAGAAGCCTTTTTCCTGCCCTGCCCTCCAGCCTCTCCCTGACTGTAGAGAGAGGTGGATGGAGTGGGTGGGTGAGGGGGGCGGGCACCAATCTGGTGATGGGAGGATGTTCAGGGAAATGTATCCCCAAGCATTTCCAGAAGACTCTTCTTTGCTGTCCTGCAAGGGAAGTTCTTCAGGGAGCTTGGTGAGGGGAACCAGACTGCAGCCCCAACCTAAAGCAAGGGTCAGTAAAGTGGAATAAGGACTATGGGTTTGAGAGGTGGGTGGAGAGAAATCCAGGAAGACTTCCCACCAGAGGTGACTTGGCCAGGTAGAGGAGGCAGAAAACCAGAGAACAAAGCTGGCCGTGATGAGTTAAGTTCTTTTCTGGTCTTGGCTCCACCTCTTTTGCACCTGCGTGTCCTATGGGGCCCTGCCAGCTTCCATGGGGTGGGGGGTGGAATGTCTTCCCTGAGAAGGAATAGAAGACTGTGAGAGGGGTTTCTATCCTCCTCAAGGCAGGAGGCCATGTCCAGGACATAAATGGAAGACGGCTATTTGTGGCTCAGAGAGGATTTGACTCATGCTGGAGGGTGGGGAGGAGGTACATGAGGGGAGATGGGATGTGTGAATCACAGAATCCAACCAGAGTGGTTGATGACACGTGGACAGGGCCTCTCTTGCACCTCCAATCAGGCTTCAGCTACTGGTGTGGGGCAGGAGCAGGCATCTCGAGCTCCCAGGTTCCCCCAACTCTCCTGGTGACCACCGCAGGCACCTCAATACTGCTGGCCGCCTCATGAGAACAAGCTTGGGTGTGGCTCTCCCATCAGTGCAATTGGCGGTGTCAGTATGCCAGCCCTGCCTCCAAGAGCCAGCCTCACTGAACCTCAGTTTGCTAGGTTGTTAAATAGGTCTGGTCCCTTTTGCCTTATACCTGACTACCTAGGGGAACATGCTGGGGGGAGAAGGAGGTGCTGCAGACCCCCAAATTCCCACCATCCATGTCAGTGAGGGGGGCAGGTGGCTCCGGGCCTGGGGAGCAGACAGTGGATCCTGGGCAGGGTGACTGTCTGTACCCTGCATCCCTGGCCTGGATTTTCTGTTTTGCTCTAGAGCGGCCTTAGCTAGTTTGTGAGCTCCTGTTGCTCCCTGCTACATCCCAGCTCTAGACTGCTGGGAAATTCAGACAATGACCCAAGTGTCGGTACCTTGGGAACCCATAGGCCTCCCCAGGGGAGTGGAGGTGGGTGATAACTGCAGTCCCTGCGGTTTGAAAACCAGCAACTCCTTCAGCCCACTGATGGAAACCGAGGCACAGAGCGGGGGATGGGCGAGTCCGCATGCGGACTTCAGCCCTGGGAAGCCCTGGGAACCAGAATCCAAGGTGGAGGAGGGTGGGTGGAGGGCCGAGATCCTGGGCTGCCCGAGATGCCGACAGGGTGACAGGGATGAGGGAGGACAGCCCCGGATCTGCCCGCACGTTGCTTGCTTCCTGGAAGAAGTGTCCGCGCCAGCACCCGGCCTTTCTGGGAGAGCCATGAATTATGCACGGAAGCCACAGGCCTGGGCAGGCCCATCATAAATGAGCTTTAATAATTCATACGGAGAGGAGCCGGGGAAAGGGAGGGCCTCCTGGGCTGTCCCTGGGGCAGCCACTGCACTTCCAGCCCTTCTGCAGGCTGTGCTGCGCACCCCAACTGCCCGCTCCTGTGGCCGCCGTGTGCGGGCTGGGCAGGACGGTGGGGAGGTCGGAGCCGGCCAGGGAGGTACGCTTGCTCGGCCAAGGGCCTGTTCCTCCAGGCTGGAGACTGGGGGCCTCCTCCCTTAGGGCTCCCAGCCCGGCGCAGAGAGCGCAGTGAACAAGAGAGAGGAGGTCTGATGGAATTTTAGCTAAAACAATAACCCCTGCAGGGCACCAGAGATCAGTGGCTGCTGGGAGGGTACCACTTAAAACGGGAGAGGGAGGGCACGGTGGACTTCCCCGAACGAGGTGAGAGGGGAGCCTTGAGGGCTTCTGAGAAGAGGCTGATCCAGGCCGAGGCAATAGCGTGTGCAGCGACTGGTCAGGGACTAGAGGAGTGTATTCAAGCCACAATGAGAAGGCCAGTGTGGCCTGAGAAGCGAGGTCAGAGAGGCCATTGCGAGTTCAGCCCCTGGATGGAGTTTGAGTGTTGACCAAGGAGGCACACTTTTTGAGCAGGACACTCTGGCTGAGTGTGGAGGTGAACAGCCTGGGCGGGGAGGGATGGCGGGAAGCGGGGGTCCCAAAGGGCAGAAGCTGAAGACCAGTGAACTGGTGATTCCACCACTTGTCCTGGAAAGAAATGACCGTGGCCCAGGCCAGGCGGGGGGTCAGGGCGGTGGAGGGCGGTGGGCGGGTTGTGAAGGTGGGGCCCATGGGACTTGCTGAGATGGGATGTGGGTACGAGAGAAAGCAGGTTCCAGGTCACCCTGAGGCTTCGGACCTGAACCAAAGAGCTGGCATCGGGATGTGGAGAGAGGGAGGAGAGGGTTCAGAGAAAGGGGCAAGGTCTGGGTTTTGGACCCATTCGGTTTGAGAGGCCCATTAGGCATCCAAGTGGACCGGCCATGCTGCAGCTGGGCAGAGGTGTGTGTTCATCAGCCGTGTGACCTTGGGCGCATCATGCAGTTGCCCTGTACCTCAGCTTTCCCCTCTGAGGGCCGGGGATGATGATCTAAGTGCTGTGAAGGTAATTCAGGCCTGGTGAGGCAGGCAGGAGGCCTCACTCAGACCCCTTGGAAACAAATCCCTGAGTGGCCTCTGGAGGCCGCAGGCCACCCCTCCTGGGGCAGAGAGGGAAACTGAGACCTGGAGAGTTCAAACCACGGAGCCGGGTGTGTCCCATAGGACGGGACCTGGCACATGGCAGGGGCCGGGGGAGATTCAGCCTGGGGGCTGCTCCCTACCCTGGCTGAGCCCACCAGCCTGGGTCTGAGCCTCAGTCGCCCACTGTCCTGCAGACCAATGGTTTCCTTCCTGCTGCACACCTTCTTTGTCTCCCTGGCTCCCTGCTGCCTCCGCTAGGCCCTCTCCTAGTTCCGCAGGGACTGCTCCCACTGCTGGCAACCCCAGGCCAGGCCTGGAGAGGAAGGTCTGGCTGAGGGGCTGTTCAGGAGCCCTGTGGCTCTCGGTGTGACAGTATCAACACAGAGCTGTGTTGCTCCAGGTCACTTTCTACATGAGTTAACTGAGGCCCAGACAAGGGAAAGGATGTCACCAAGGTCACACAGCTAACCACATCAGAGACTCAGGTGGGCCTTCCAGGCTGGCCTCCTCATCTCCCCTGGGAAACCTCCTCCTCCTTCTCAGCCTGAGTGTTGCTGGCTTGTCCTGTCCTTGTGGTCCTCCCTGACTGCAGGAGCCCCTCTGAGTCCTCAGTCCTGCGCTGCAGGCGGGGAGTGAGGCAGAGTGCTGTGGCCCCTTGCTGTGTGAGCCTGGAACACTGTTCATCCCTCTCTGAGCCAAGTGGACTGCCTGGCTCTCCCAGCCCTCGGTGATTGCGGCTCCCTGCTTCCAGGCCTTCTCCCCTCCCCCCATCAGGCTATTAGGAGTAAATACTGGGCTGGACCTGACGCCCTAATTAAAGTGAATGACTGTTCACCGGTAGTCTAAGTGGGGAGGCACAGGCTTGCAGCCTCCCAGCCAAGAGCCAACTGGAAGGAAGGCTTTCTCCCCGATGAAGAAAGGGAAGGGACAGCCCGTAATTAATAACCTCATTAAGGAGCAGTATTTGGGCAGGGTCCCAAGACACACATAGTCGAGACCGATGGATTTGGGCTAATTTGAGCTTCAGCAGCACCAGCCCCTCCCCGGCACCAGGGAATCTCTGAGGATCCCTTGTGATAAGTGGGGTGCCTTCATCCCTGTGTGCATGGGATGGGTGGGTGGAGGTGGGGACATTGCTCCTGGGGCCCATGTTACTCACACTTAGGAGTCCCTTAAACTGAGTCAAATCTGTTGAAGATGAGCCTGTCCCTTTGAGTCTGCATCTCAGCTTACCTGCTTGTGAAGAGGTAGATGGCTAACCGGGGAGCCTTATTGCATGTGACTTGGCTGAACCGGCATGCTTCCATCTCCCCAGGCTCCTGTGCGGCCCCCACCCAACTTGGTTTGTGCAGTGCCAGGCCAGCGCTGACTGGTCTCCATGCCTCCAGGCACTCTGGCCTCAGTGGCCTGGAGCGATTTGACCACTTGGCCTCTTGAGAGTGAATGACCTTGGCTAGACTTGCCCTCTGTTCTTCGGAGGCTGTGATCCAATCAAGGTCAGGGGCCCTACTCTGGACTTTGAGCCCCAAAAGATGTTGAGGCCCAAGAGTCTTCTCTCCTGAGTGGACAAGCAGGAAGGATGCTCTGATCTTAGAGGCCCTGCCTTTTTCTGGGCGTCTCCCCTGTGTCAGGCGGGCTCTCTTAGGGAGTACAGGAGGGACTGCGGCCCACCCAGAGGCCCCAGTCCAAGGAGGAGGCACAGCCATCGCACACTTTATGAGTGCGGGTCTGAGGAGGGGGACTGGACTGAGGTGAGGACAGCCCTGCCGCCTAGCTGAGTCTGTGTACATGTGTGTTGGGGGGCAGTCATCATGGTTAGCATCCCATCTGTGGGGCAGTGGTCCCCATCTGCTTCTGTGTTGGGTCCTGGGTGGTGGACAAGTGGTGAGCTTTATCTCCATTTTCCAGATGGGAAAACTGAGGCCTAAGAGGGCATATCTGGCCCAAGGTCATGGAAGAGCCAGGGCTGAGTCTGGGCACTCAGTCTAGGTAGAGAGGGATATCCACTGAGTGGTCCGGGAGGACTCCTCGGGGGAAGTGACTCTGGAGATGCCACAGTCTGGGGTGCAATCTGGAGCTTCCTGCTGTTGGCAGCAGGGCTGTGGCCTAGCAGAAAGGCTGGCCACGTCCCAAGCCCTCTTTCAGCAGGGGCCACTACTGTTCTCTGAGCTCGGGGTGGCCTCTCCCGGCTGGAATGGGGAGTGGCCTCCTTGCCCCGTTATAAGTCATCTTATAACATAGGCATAACACCCAGGCCCTCTGGCCCGGCTCTCGTGAGCTCTTTTCATGTCTTTACCCCTCCCATCTCTCCTTCTGTCTCTCCCAGACCACCACCCAGCTCCTGCCCTATGTTTTCTTTCCCCTTCAGAAGACTGCGAAGGCACCAAGGTGGGAGGTGGCAGGCCAGCTGAAATATAATCAGAATAATTAAATAGCACTATATTTTAAATCATTACCTCCCCCAGAACTAAGAGAATAATTGGCCAGTCTGTCACGAGAGAAGCAGGGGACCTGTGGGCCCCCATCACAGCCAAATTTGGTTCAGATACCCTTGACAACAAGCGGCCTCCCTTGTGCCTGCTCCCCCACACCCCCCTCTGCCCTGGCCCAGCCCTGCCCTCCACTCCTCCAGCCTCACCTGTTCTTCCACCCTCAGCATCTCCCGCTGCACGATGACTGCCCTCCTTGAGCTGAGCAGGGAGGGCCATAGACTGCTCTTAGGCCCCCAGTGGATGGGGTTTATCCAGGCAGCCTGCCTGGTGGAGGCAGTCTGTAGCAGGACTTTGGTGGCAAGAAATGCCTCCTTGGGAGTGGTGAGAAAGCTGGCAGAGGTAGTTGGGGGTCCAGAGACCCTCAGCCCTGGTGGGCCGTAGCCTCTCCCAGGCCTTCCCCTGTCTGCTCTTGAACGGAGCCCTCCGCCTTCCCTCTAGTCCCTCTGCAGGGTCCAGCCGCCCACACCTCGCCGTGCCCTCTGAGGGTGAACCTGCAGTGTCACCTGTCTCTGGTTTTTTGATTTGTTTAATTATAGATGAGTTTTCTGCATAATTTATTCCAAAAGCCTGGATTATACTGTACAATTAAATCACATTCTGATCAACAACTTCACGTATAAAATTAACAACTGGCAACAGTTTAAACTGTGCTGCTGCATCTGCACGCAGGCTCTTCCCCTCTTCCCTCTCTGCTCCTTCCCCTCCTCCTCCCATCCCTCCCCTCCGCTCCGCTCCCCCTTCTCTCTCTGGACAAGCCTGTGCAGCCTGGCCTCAGGACTGGATGCCCTCACCTCCCCCCCCCCGGCCCCCCCGCCCCCGTGCTGCTCTGTAGTTTGACCTGGGCCTCCCTAGCCTTCTAGCTGGGGTCTCGATGGTTCTGTCTTCTAAAGAGGCCCTCGGCCTCAGTTCCTCACCCCACACATGGATGATTTTGCTCCCCTGCCTGATGATGACACCTCCTCTTCCCTCACATACTCCTCTTGGTTCTGAAATATGCCTTGGAGACTGAGACCCAGAGAGTGCCACAGCACCTAATGCCATCTTCTTCCTGCTGGGATTGCCCTCAACCCCTCAGACACACACATCTTTGCCCTGTGCCTGCTCCCTGCCTCTCTTAGTCTGGGGATCAGGGGGTTACAGGGAGCTATTAGGAAAAACCTATTCCTAGCACCCTACCTCCATGCCCCCTCCCCACAAGCAGGCACGCAGGGAAGATTTCCTAAGTACTGGGTGGGGAAGAGGGGGTCTGAATTTGATGAACTTCTAGCCCACAGGAGATTGCCAAGTAATAATACGGCTCATCCAAGTTGCCCTGTGGATTTGGCCCTGAAAGCTATTCAGCTAATCATTGCCATCCCTGTTTACAGACCAGAAAGCTGAGATTCCAAGGGGCAAGAACTTTCCACATTCACACAGACAGCTGGCAGAGGTAGCCTCTCCCTGAGGCTTCCCAGAGGCTGCATCGTCCTTGGGCAGGTGGGGTCACAGAGCTGCTGGGGCCAGGAGGACGGGTGGGCCTGGCTTCTCTCTGTCGAAGAGGGCTGCTTGCCACGGGCCTCCGTTTTCTTGTTTGTGAAATGGGGGCTCAGTGCCTGTACCCCGCTAGGTTCGGGCACATCGGAGGACATAGTGGTGTGAGGCTGTCCCCAGCCTCTGGTACCCACCCCAGTCATCCTGTCGGCTGCAGTTCCTGGCTGCACGTGCCTCCTCCCAGATGCTCTCTCTCCACACTGTTGTGCTAATTTGGCACTTGGAGACACTTGGCGATGAGCAGTGTCATCTCAGTGAAGAGCATGGAAAATCACAGGGATGTGGGGAGCCAGCAGGTGGATCTGTCGTGTTGGGAGGGTGACCCATTGGCTACACTGTCTGGCCTGGGAGGAGGTGGCATATCCGGGCACTTGGGTCCAGGTCGTTGGGACCCCAGGCAGGATTTGGTCAGTTTGCCCTTGACTCATTGGAGCCATGGGTCCTAGTGTCTCCCCCGTCCTCCCAAAGCCCCTCACCCCCGTCCTTCCAAAGCCCCCATCCCCTTCTGCTGAAGTGTGACTGTGCCTGGCCAGGGTGAGTCCTGGCTTGCTGGGTGGTTTCTCTGGCCTCTGGGCAGGAACACTGCAGGTGCACAATTGACTCCTGGCCTCCTCGGTCCAATGTGTTACCCTCGGAGCCAGCACTGGGGCACCAGCCAAACCCTAGAGCCCCCAGATCACATCTTTGTGATGATGAAATCATTGATCTGTCACTTTCTTTTAAACTCTGGGACATGTGTTGCCTTCCTAGTTGGGTTTGGTTTAGGTAACGAATCAGAATATCTTGATTTCCATGGCATCGTGATGATGGGCAGTGCAGCTGGGGTCTACCCAGCAGACCCACTGTGCCACACCAAGGGCCAGAGCCATCCCTCGACCCCAGGAGGGTGTGCATGCTCTGATGTGGTATGGCTAGGCCAGTCCTTGTGGGCCCCTAGCAGCGTCTAGAGCTGCTCAGCCAGGGGTGGGGGTTGGTGGATGGTGGGAAGACGTGTGTGTTTGTGTGTGTGTGTGAGAGAGAGAGAAGGAGAGAGAGAGGGACAGAGGGAGGGGGAGAGAGAGAGAGTGGATGTGGATATGGATGTGTCTTGGGAAGAATTGGACTTTATTCTGAGATTTAGTTCTTTAAAAAATTTTTTTTGTGTTGAAATAGCCTTTTTTGATGAAATGATGGTGATTATAATAATGGTAACAATAGCAATGTGTTGTCTGAGCAAAATAAAAACTTGGCATCCATGTCTGCTCTTTCAACTAATTTTTCTTTACTTATCTGTGAAATTCTAGCACCAAAGACCTATAGATACACTAGAAAAGAGTCAACAGCCTGGGGTCATATCAGTGCTGTGCTGGTAAATGTTGACAGTTCACTCTCTGGGGGAAAAAAAACTGAGATTGGCAGCCTTTGCAGATTTCTGGGCTATGAGTATTTCCACTACAACGATTTCAAGCTCCCAGGGTGAGGACGCTGAATGCAGAGTTGGGAGGAGGTGCGTACTATCGGCTGTTGCTAACTCCAGCACACCCCTGGGTCAGGTTCACCACTTCCTGGGTGGGTGACCTTGGGCGGGTCACTTTTAAAGCCTCTGAGCCTCAGTTTACTCATCTGTAAAAGTGGGGATGGTAAGTGGGGATTTGCTTCTCTGTGAGGATTGACATGCTGGCCCCACACCTTGTACCTCATGGGAGCCCTTGTACCTATTAGTCTCAAAAAGATGGTGATCGGCATTCTGTCCCCTAGACCAGTGAGTGGCTGAGGTCAGGGTCAGCCCCAGGGCAGAGCTAACAGTTCCCTTGGAGATCAGTTCCTTGACCTCAACTATTCATGTGCCACCTGCCTAGCTGGCCACAGGACTGTGCAGCAGTCCATCTCCACATTAGCCAGCCCCCCACCCCGGGCTCTGTCTCAGGAGCATAAAACAGCCACCTGCCACGCTGCCCATCCTCAGCCAGGGCCAAGCCATCAGTGTGTGGTGGACAGGAGCCAGGGGCCAGGCAGGCTGTCCATGCTCTGCTCACTTTGCCCTCCCCCAGCTGGCGGTTAAGACCCGATCACCCTTCGTAGCTGGGCCTGCAGCCTGGCCTCCCCCCCGCGCTCAGTGTTCATTTTTTCCCTGCAGTGGGGAGCAGAGGTGGGCATTAGGCTGTGGCTTAAACCAGCAACAAGCTAAAGCTAATACCTCTTTCTTTTGATGTTGATTTTTTTTTTTTTTTCCCCATCACAGTCCTGACATTCAGCTTGGCAAATTGCAATTAGTGATCTGCCCGCCTCCTGATCTGAGTTCCCATGCCAACCGACCCGAGCACACACAATGGCAAGGGCCCAGCCCCCAGCCACAGGGATGTGGGGCAGGGGGCTGGGGTAGAGAGTCAAGCTCCTCTGACCCAGAGAGCTGTAAGAGCCCTGGCCCCAAGCAGCACTGGCAGAGGTAGGGGAGGCTGCAGGACCAGGCAGGATTGGGGTCAGACTCCATCTGGATCACATGGCTCCTGGGGTGCCCCTGAAGAGGTGGGGGACTGGCTTTCCCCCCACCCTTACCTGTGCTTAACCCATGGGCATATTTCAGTCTTTGTGAGAATTCTCCTGTGAGCCCTCCCTGGAAAGACCTTGTTCTGTGTCTGGTGGGGTCGGGAAGTTGAGGTGCCTTTCAGATGCATTAAGGTGGAGACCTTGGTCACAACAGAAAACGCTTTCAACCATATGGAAACTGTCTTTCCGGCCAGCAGCCCTTGGCCAGGGCTGGTGTGATTTTGCTCACCTGATCTGCCACTGTGTGAAGCGGGGTTACAGGTTAGACTCCAGGCCAACTCTCTCCCAGGTTACCATCCCAGTTCATGAGTGTGCGCTGAGAATATGGGGTCTTGTGACCGCCTGTCCATCCTGTCCCCTCATAAAGATTCCCATGCAGTTCTCATGTGTGCTTCTCAGACCCTACAGGGTGGCCTCAAATCATCCCCACTTTCTGGAGGAAGACAGTGAGACCCAGGTGGATTAAAACAACCTCGGGGCAGCTCCAGTGCAGAGGAGACCTGCCCAGACTGGCGCTCAGGTGGAGGGCTCGTGGGGCTCGCCAGGTCCCCAGGAAGGGGTGGGCTGGTCTGAATGGACTTGCGGGTGGCTGGTTCGTGCGGGGCATCCAGCGATGAGCCTCTGTTTACTACTTTGCTGGAAAGGCGAGGACGCCGTCCATATCCACTGTTTAGAGGAAGCCCCGAGGGGCAGGGAGCTGCCCCAGGCTACACAGCAACTCTCGCTCGCTCGCCTGCCCTCCCCTTGCCCCAGTACCACCCAGCCTTGGGGGCAGGAGGCTATGAGATGCAGCAGACATCAGGCTCACCCACGTCCCCTCCTGCCTGGTGTCCTGAGTTCCCAGGTTCAGAGCAGCAGCATCAAGGGCTGCCTCTTCACGGTGAAAAATAGTCTCTCTGCAGGCTTCTCAGAGCCACTGGACTCCCTGAGTTGCATTTAAACTCTAATCTGCTCCCCTCCCTGGCCGTCCGACAGTACGTGAGGAGAGCCTGGGCCACCAGGTCCAGACTTCAAAGGGAAAGAGTCGTTCCCAGCCTCTGTTTCTTCTCTAGTGAAAATTGGGTTCTGAAGGGGCGACTGCTGTGGGTCACCCCCAGGTGGCCGGGGCGGGGCTGCTCGAGCCGCAGGCGGGTCCTCCTGACACTTCTCTCCTCTCTGCACACAGGATGCAGCACTGGGCCCGGCGCCTGGAGCAGGAGATTGATGGTGTGATGCGGATCTTTGGGGGTGTCCAACAGCTCCGCGAGGTAAGCCCGGTGCCACTCACTGGCTTTCCCTTTAGGGACCCTCTTCCAGCTGCAAATGGGGAAAGGGCTTCAGAAATGAGTGAGGAAGGCTTGGCGCAGTTGAGGACCCGCTGTGATGGGACATATGGGACCTCTGGGAGCAGGTGGGGAAGCAGAAACATCAACTCCTTTGGGTCTTGATCTGCTCTTCCCCAGGTCACTGTGTTGGAGTTTTACCTAGTCGGCTCTGATGGGGAGATGGCGGGCTTTTCAGCAGGGTGAGGTCTGTGCTTGAGGCAGCATGTGGGGTGGGATCCAGGCCCTGGCGGCTCCAGTGGGACATAGTTGTGCACGGAAGCCAGAGGCACTGTCCTCGAAACACGTGGGGTGGCCAGGCCGAACCGCCCCGGAGAGCGGTGCTGTCCGCTCAGGGCGCAGCATGCAGCAGATGAATGGCAAGCGCGTGCTTGAAGAGATGAGGGATCAAGGGGCGGGTGGGTGATTGATTAGGCGCAAGCAACCACATTCATCCTGGGAGATTATGTTAATGTTTGAAATAGTGATGTGAAGAGCAGGCCATCCGTCACCCCCAGAAGGCTGCAAAATGTGTTGCTGTCAGGCCACGGGCTCCGGAGCTGTCGCTCTTTATGTGGAAATGCGGAGTCTCAAAGACCTGAGCTCTTGGAGTGGTCGGGGTGGGGCTCCCAGGTATGTGTTGGACTTGAGGAGTTCTTTGCTGGCTGCCTGGGCTGGGAAGAGTGACCAGAACTGAACAGGAGATTAATAGGTATTTCCTGCCAGTGGTTGGCTTGGGAACAGCAGATTAAGTGGAATTATCATTGGGAGGTTCAGCCAAGGGTCCAGGCCCCAGGCTCAGTGATGAGATACTCCACTGTGTTCCTGTGTCCCTCTTGGTCAGGCCCAGGTCAGCAGAGGGAGCGTTCATGGGGTGTTGTCCTCAGGCCTGGCGCCATGCTCAGCTTGTAACCGGTACCCAGGAAGTGGGAGTGGACATGGGTGTGTTGATGTCGGCTGTGGGTGTGGGACCTCTGGCAAAGGATGGGGCTGATCAGGGATGGCTATCGAGGTGGTAACATAGTTGGGAGGGGGAGTCTGAGTCTAAGACCTAAGCCATTAGCCTGCAAGGTTCCCTTCCCCCAGCCCCGGTGGCCCAGCCTCGAGCGCCCCCTTCCCTGGTGGCTGGGCTGGAATTGCAGTAACCCCCATCCTACTCTCTTCCTGTGAACTCTCAGTGACTCAGCCATGCTCGGAGGCCGGCAGAGCTTTCCAGAGAAGGCATGGTAGGAAAAGCTGTTCCGGAACAGAAGTCAGTTTCTGCTCAGGAATAGAGCCCAGCGCTTAGTCGGTTCTCGGTGGGCCCTGCCAAGTGCAGCTGTGTAGGTTAATGAAGACACGAGAGTTCCCTGGAATGTGTGTCGTGTGCCTTTCCAAGCTTCATTTCAGGACATGAGATGGACCCCATGCGCTTCCAGCCAAGAAATCTTCCGTGCTTTCAATCCTCAGCTCAAGTATATTGCTTATTTTTTAGTCATGAGCAGCTCAGACAGTAAAAGTTTGCTATTGGGGAAATAGTGTACATGTTTCAGGCCGGAGACATGGGTCTATCTGAACCATTGAGCTTCCTGGGTGGTGCGGACCAGAGATGGAGTCCCGCTCAGCAAACCCGCTGTGTGCTCCTCGGCAGGTCTTAGACCCTCTCTAATCCTCATTCTTGGTCCATGGCGTGGCTGGGAGATCTGGCTGGAATGAGGCGGTGAGGATGGGAGTGGACGGGCTGACACAGATACGCTCCTTTTCTGGAAACCAGATTTAAATTTTCCTCACTGATCATTGTCATTCCTAGGATGTACTGTTCCCTTCCTTTCTGCCGGGAGTCGAGTGATTCTACACACTTCCATCAATGAGCACATCTTCGCCCACCCCCACCTTCCCAGGGGTCACGCAGTGGGGTATGGCAGAATTGGGGCTCAAATGCCAGGCTCCTGACCCCTGTTCCAGGGCGCTGCTTCCTGTCTAGCTAGGCCTCCCTTCTTGGGGTGGGCAGGATGAGCCAGGAAAGAAGGAAGCTGGGCCAGGCTCGGTGAGGCTGTGGCCAGGCGGAGAAGTGCTGACCTGGCATTCCAGGCTCCTTCTGGCAAGCCTCTGCCTGTCGGCGCCTGCCAGCTCTCCAGTGGCTCTCTGTCCTGCTCTGGTCTTCTCTCACCTGCTTCCCCAGCCTTTTATTTCCTGCTGACAGCTCTGGTGCTCCTTCTTTTCACAGGACACTCTTGTGAGGTGGGCAGTAGGGGAGCAGGTGAAGAGATCTGGAAGAAAAAGACAGCCCTATGAGAGCAGGAGGGGCAGTCCCCCCCACCACCACCCCCACAACCCACCCACAGCCCTGACTAAGCCACCACGGCTCTCCTTCAAGTGGACACGAGAGGGCCTGTGTGCCCGGCCCATGCCCGGCTCAGAGGGTCAGGAGGATGCTCACACTGAAGCTCTGACCCAGCCATGAGGCTCCGTGGACCCTGGTGCCACCTCTGCCAAGCCTATGGCTTCCATCCCCATTGAGGCCACCCCTCTCCCTGCCTCCCTGAGCCACCCCCAGACACCTTGCCGTTGGGGTGATCCTTGACTTTCTTCTCCAACTTGGCTGCCCTCTCCACCAGCCCCAGTCCTGGAGGCAGCCCCACTCCCAGGAGCTGGATGCCACAGAGCTGGCAGCTGCAAGAGTCCAGAAACTGCAGACAGTGGCATTTAGGAGCAGTTTCCTTTTCTTGGCACTTTCCTCCTCCTGACCTGAGAACAACCCCACAAGGGCGTGGTTGGGTACAGACCGTGGCCCATTTATAGGTTGGACACCATGGCAAACCTTGGTGGAGTGTGGGGGGTGTCTGCAAAGACCCTCTCCCATTTCTTCACCTCACCAAGCCTCAGGGCCAGCACGTGGTAGGCGCTCTCACTGTGGCCTGGGGCTCCTGAGCCATGCCCCACTGGGAAAACCCAGCCCCACCTCCCAGCCCTGGCCTACACCTGCCGTGAGCAGGCCACGGAAGTGTGGACACTACTGCAGTCCACCCCCTCCAGGGCCTCTAGAGGCTGAGCGCGGTCTCCTGAGCCCCTCCTCTGCCCTCCCCATCAGCACTATATTGTCATCCTGTGGGGGGAGGGATAGCAGAGAGCACATATGCTAGGGCTCTGAGCTCATTTTCATAATGAGGCTGATCAGGATGAATAATTCATCAGGTGCCTGGGGGTGCATGGTGGACCACGTGGAGATGGTCTGTCTCCCCACTCTGAAGCCCAGGTCAATCTGATGGGTACAGCCAGGGACCCATCCCCCTCTGCCTGAGTGTCCAGGGTAGAAAGGGAACAACTCTGGGGACCTGGTGGGAAAGCAAAGCAGGACAGGTTGTAGTCAGATGGGGGAAGAACCAGTGGTTCATCCGGCGCACCCGCCCTGGGATGGATTCCTGACTCGGGTTACATCTGCGTGGAGGGTCTCTGCAGAAGACAGTGAGAAGATGCTCTGTCTGGGGTGGGTGTCGGGGTGAGGAAAGGCTGCCTGGCTGGAGCTGGTCTGGCAGCAGAGACCTGGGCTCGCCATGTCTGGGGACCACAGGCCAAGTCTGGACCTATGGGAGCCTTTCTCAGTCCTGTCAACCCCCACACATGTCCCATCAGGGCAGAAATGGCTTGCAGCCCTACTCACGCCCCGCTCTGCTTCAGCCCCCATGACGGCCTTAGCCCAACTGTATGCTGCTAGTCACTTGCAGGGAAACCAAGGTGTGGCTGACTGTCTTTAACCCCAGTCCCGCCCTGGAGCCCTGACTTGCTAGCCCTGGATGGTGCGGGTGGTAGTGAGGAGTATTGAGGCAGAGATGCAGGCTGGTGCGGCCCCTGTCCTGAATGGCTTCACTGTATCCACAGAGGGTGAAACCCCAAGATTCAGAGATCCCTGACCCAAGTCTCTGGCTCCTCTCCCCACAGCTGGGCTTCTCTGGACCATCGTGGTGAATCAGACAAACGCTCTTCATGTGTCCTCACTCCTGCGGGTAGCCAGAAATGGGATTTCTGAGCCAGTGACGGCGTTGTAGTCCCAGCCCATCTTGTCTGCCCCTGGCCATCCCCACACTGCGTCTGCTCAGTGCTCCCTGGGAATGTGTAATTAATATTTGCGGAGTGCCACATCTGGAGCTGGCTTGAGGCAAGGACTGAAGTCTGGTCGCACCGAGGACCCCTTTTCCAAGGGGCTCAGGGAGGCAGCAACAGGGCCCTCTGCAGGTGCCGTTGAAACAGGCTTCTCCTTGTTCCTCCACCCTCACCCCCACCCCCATCTAGTACCACCAATTCCCGAAACACAGGCACCCTCACACGCTGGCTCAGGGGGTACTGGCCAGGGCTGTGTTTGGCCCCCATTTGGGTTAGGAGGCCCTCTCTGGGCAGCTCAGGTGGGACCAGCCGTGTCCAGGAGTGCCAGAGGGGCTCAGAACCCTGGAGGGGCCACAGCGGATGAGGATACAGGAAGCTGGGGGTGGAGGAAGGTGCCAGGGACAGAAGCAGCCCTGGGAGGGCCAGAAAAGGGGAGCATCGGTGGTTGTGATCCCCAGACCTCCCCTTAGTCCTTCAGTCGCAGCACTGTGGATCCGCTGGCCTCAAGAGGCAGGCCTCAGCTCCTTGGCCAGGTGGCCCCACACTCAGGCAGGACATGCACGGCAGTCCTGGCTCATGTGCTCCGTCAGGAGAGCAGCGCTGGGGGAGCCCCACCCAGGCCCATGACACCCCTTCCCCAAGGTTACGGGAAGCTGCAGAACCACCATCCAGGGTCTCCGCCGTTGCTTCTCCCCTTATGGCCCCCCACCCCTGCTCCAGCCACCTCCGACTGAGGCCCAGAGGCGCCCTCTCATCTCCCTGTGCAGATGATCCAGACGTGGGGCGCGTGAGGGTGGGGATGGTGGGGGGCGCGCGTGTGAAATATGCCGCTGGGTAGGGATTGCTGCCGCTCGCCTCTCTAAAAACCCACATATATTATTCTTTAATGGAAAGTTAATTGTCTTTTTATTCCCTCCATATGGTCCTCTTGCTCGGCACCCAGCGGGGATGCATGGGGCTGAGGGGGGGGTGGGGGCTCCTGGGAGGGTGTCTGAGACGTGGTGAGGCTGCCGCTGGAGCATAATTGGATCTACAGAGGCATATCCGGGGGAACCTGGCTGAAGCCCTTCCTGGATCCCCTCTTGGTCCCCCAGCCCAGCCTGCTCCCCACCTCTTTTCCTTCCCGAGTCCTGCCCTGAGGTTGGCCTCTTCTGGCACCATCTCCCCACCCTGTGGTCTGGGGATGCCCCCTCCTGAGCACTATGTGGAGAGATACAGGGTGGGAGGGGGTGGTGGTTGCTCTCCTGCTTGCCCCCTCCCCACATACTCCGTGGTTGCCTGAAGGAGAAAATTCCATTTTTGAGAAGCTTTTCAAAAGCCAATTCGTCTGTGGCAGGAGTTCCTGCCTGACGGTCAGCTGACTGGCTTGTATCTCCTGCACCCCTTCTGTATGCCCCCCCATCGGAGATGGGGCACGGGGGAGGTCAGTATTGGGGGCGGACTGTCCCAGGACACCCGACCCAGGGGCACTGGCTCATGTTGGCCGTGCCTTCCATGGGCACCTGCTGCCTGGAGCCACCGCCATGCCGATGCTAAACTGGGCCAGGACCTGTGTCTTTCTCAGCCCCTCTGCCCCTCCCAGGCCCTCCTCCTCTGTGGAGTGTGAGGGTGTTAGGTTGGAAGAATCTCTCAGAGCAGGTGGAGGGTGCAGTGATAGGAAGGTCCCCGAGGGGCGTGCGTGGGTGCTCATATCTCTGGTCAATTCAGAACCCCTGCTCCTGGAGTCCTGCAGGGCAGGCAGGGAGCCCTGCTCGGAGGCTTCAGGGTCCTAGGACAGTCTTAGCTGCTGCCCAGATTCCAGTGGAGGCTGTGGGTATGGAGGGGACAGGTCTATGGGAGCGGCGTCTCTGGGTAGGATAGGCAGACCCATGCCTAGTGATATAAGCCACTGGAGAAGGAGCCACCGGCTTCCACTTTGTGCCAAGATGTCCCTGTGGGGCCACATCCGAGGTCAGCTCCCAGAGGACGGAGAACAGCTCAGGGCAGGAGAGAAGAGCTGTGTCATCTTCTGCTTTTGTTTGTTTGTTTGTTTGTTTTTGGCTGTGCTGGGTCTTCATTGCTGCGTAGGCTTTTCTCTCGTTGCAGTGAGGGGGGTGCTGCACGGGTTTCTCACTCTGTCTTCTCTCGTAGAGCACAGATGTTAGGGTGTAAGGGCTGCAGTAGTTGCGGCTCCCAGGCTCTAGAGCACAGGCTCAGTAGTGTGGCGCACGGGCTTAGTTGCTCCATGGCATGTGGGATCTTCCCAGATTAGGGATCGAACTTGTGTCTCCGGCATTGACATGTGGATTCTTTACCACGACCCACCAGGGAAGCCGGAGCTGTATTTTCTGAGGTACTACAGCTTGTATGTGGCAGAACTGAAATTTGAACCTGGAGCCTATGCCTGGGGCAGCACGGAACAGCGGGTGGTGGAGGAAAGAGTGAAGTGGGGAGGGGTGACAGGGCTGGGCGTCCTTGTACTGTGGGGCCTGGTGCACATGTTCCTGAGCCTTGATTCCTCCATCTGTGAAATGGGGATCCAAGCACCCCTGTCCTCAGGGGAGATTGAGGATCTCAAGGGAGCAGGGGCAAGGAAAGGCTGCAGACAGAGCCCTGCAAATGTGGGGGCATCTCTGTGCACACTCCAGTATCAATTGCCTGCCCTTTCAGGACTTAGTTATGGTTTTAGAAAGTTCAGATATGCAGGCTGTCACCTTTGCTTGTTGAAGCCCAGGAATTTGGAAATCGGTTTCCTCTTCCCTGCCTTCTTAGTCCTGTTCGGGCAGCTATAACAGAATACTGTAGACTAGGTGACTTTTCAACAATAGAAATTTCTCATGTTTCTAGAAGCTGGGCAGTTCAAGATCCAGATATCCACAGATTTGGTGTTTGGTGAGAGCCCACTTCCTGTTTCATTGATAGCTGTCTTCTCGCTATGTCCTCACATGGTGGGTTTCCTTTATAAGGGCACTGCTCCACCCTTATGACCTGACCACCTCCCAAGAGGCCCACCTCTAACTACTGTCACAGTGGGGGTTAGGTCTCCGCATAGGGATTGGGGGAGGGGACGCATTCAGTCTGTAGCACCTTCTGACCATGACATCTTTGGGGGCTCTTGCTGGGAGAGGCACAGAGGCCACCAGAGATTGGAGAAACAGGGCCAGTGGGCCAGGGAAGGTGGCAGCTGCAGAAGCGCCTGGGGAGGAAACTGGTGAAGAGAAGGGAAGGGCCCTTTCACCCAGAAGAGGCCCATGAATCTTTCTCAGATCAGTCGCCCAGGTGCCAGCTTGTCCTCCCAGGCCCTATGGGCTCAGAGAAGGGCATGGGGCTGGACTGGCTTTAGAGTCAGGATGGTAGGAAGCCACCAAGATCTAGGTTCTTGAGGGTGGCAGCTCTTGGCCTGAGGTTCCTTGGTTTAAGAAAGAGACGATCTCAGAGGCATGGTCAGAACCTCACCAGGTGGACAGCGCCGCTTTCTAGGGAAGCTGAGAACCTATGGCTTCGGGTCCTGGTCCATTCCCTGAAGTGGGCGCCATTGAATCCTTCCATGCTGGGAATCTGGGTTGTTTAAAGCATTCCTTGGCAGTCAAGTGGTTAGCACTCAGCGCTTTCAGGGCTGGGGGCCTGGGTTCAGTCCCTGGTTGGGGAGCTAAGATCCCACAAGCCATGTGGCATGGGCAAATCCCAACCCCACCATGGCAAGAGTTCTGATAAACACCTTGCCTCTCTTCTGGGGCCCCCAGGGGGGCTGGCCTAGCAGCAGAACATTTGGGGACTGAGTGGGGACTAAGTGCTTGCAGTTTATTGAGGAGACCAGAGCCTGTTTACTTCTCCCTTGGTCTCTGCATCCATCTCTGGAGAGTGACGGGGCTGCATGTCCAGAGCTGGGGGCTCATCTGGATGGGAGATGGAGTAGAGGACCGAATGGGTTTCCATGCTGGGCCCCTGGGGATGGCTGACCTGATCTGCATCCCCACCCCCGTCCTCCACCCCCATCCATCGCTGGATCGGTGGCATCCACGAGGACACTCGCCTGAGATTCATGGAGCCCCAAGCATTTGGCAGAGGCAGAGAAGTAATTGGTTCTGACAAACCACAGCCGGCCCCAGGGGCAACATGAGCAGCGTTTACCACGACCAGGCAGGAGACGGAGGCTCAGCCTGGCCTCCCCCCACCTTCTCTGAGCATGGCTCCCCTCTCCTTGTGAGCAGAGATCTGGTGTCTGGAGAAGGTTGCCGAGCCCCAAACTCCCCATCTTTCCTAGACCTCTCTCTCAGCCCTGGAAGCCAGCTGGCTCTTTGGCGGTGGTGGGGTAATGAAGACAGAGGTGGATCTGGATCCTGGGCAGACTCATCAGGCTCCCTCCTGTCCATCCCATGAATCAGGGAACCAAGTGACTGACACTAGGGCTTTTTCACTCTAGCTTCAGGATGTGAAGTTGGGGGCTGGGGCCCCGCTTGAGAGGATGTGCGGTCTGGGTGGAGGAGCAGGCTGTGCACACGCATGGGGTGCATGTATACACACATGCCTGCCATATACAAACACGCATGTGCGTGATCCACTTGGAGTTCCGCTCAGCTGGGAGCTCTCCAGTGTCCGGTTAGCAACGGGGGCAGGCATCTGAGGACCACAAAGGAAGAGGTCGGGGCTCTGATCTGTCCCACAGGACCGTGGGGACCATCCAGCTCACCTAGCGGAACTGTGGCCCAGGGCATCAGAAACGTAAAGCTTCGGTGTCAGATGCCCTGAGCGGACTAGACTTGCTGGGGTCTGCCAAGTTTGGTCCTGTCACATAGAGGGTCACTGATGACTCTTTGTGAGGGCATGGAGGGTGTGGGAGCTGTGGAGAAGGGCCCTGGAGAAGAGCTGGCTGCACAGTCTGCTGGCACCCCGGACCTAAAGCTGAAGTCAGGGCGGCTGGGCTCTTCCTAGAGTGACTGGAAGGCCCGGCAGGAGAAGCAGGGAGCCTTCAGGCTTCCAGCCATCCATGTGACCTCACCGCCCCCACTGGCCTCCTCAGTTTCCTCCTCCTACTGCACTTTCGGCTCTCCCCACTCACCTGTCTTCCCTCCAGGCCTCTCCCCAGTTTTAAACCCAGCCCACAGCTCCCTCCCCAAGGAGGCCCTCCAGATCAGTGCTGCTCCCATCTCCTGTCTGCTCTTGTATCCTTTGGGTGCATACAGGAGGAGAGGCTGCCAGGGACCTCTCGTGGACCCAGTCCAGTCTTCCCATCACATGGGGCACAGAGACCATGCCCAGCAGGCCAGGCCCCTGCCCGGGCCTCCCAGGGTTCCACCTGAACACAAAGCAACAGACCTAGAAGGCAACTTGCCCCTGGAGATTGATTATTGGTCCCGTGACTCATTGGGAGACAATCTCTGACCTGCGGAGACTTTATGAGGTGGCATGTGGCTGATCACAGGGGGAGGAGAGACGAGAGGAGTGTGACACTGCATGTGGGAATGTCTGTGCACGCGTAAACGAGAACACGTGCACCTGTGTGTGCGCGGGTGCTCCAGCGGGAGCAGGAGCAGGAGAGTGTGTGAGCCTGTGGACGGGAGTGGCCGTGCCTGCATGTGGGGGCGGGTCTGGGCACACACGTTCATGTATGTGCATGTGAGAGTATGTGATCCCACGTGCGTGTGTGCTGGCTGGGATGTGTAGCCTGGCACACGTGTACACGTGTGTGTATGTGTTGAGTGCACAGTTCTGTGTGCTCTGTGAGCAGATGTGAACAGGAGCGTTTAAAGGCCAGGGTGGGACTGCGAGGAGGCAGGTGCCGCAAGCTCTGTCACCCGAGCGGGCGAGAACTACTTAACCGATTAATTAGTGAAACCGAGAAATCTCAGTTGTGGGTGAGGAGCTCACAGTCTCACATACACACACATACACACACACGCCATGTCCCCATGTACCGTGCACATCGCCCCCCACCAAGTCACTCTGCCTGATACTGTTCTCGGCAGCAGCCCTGCAGGGAGGGCAAGATGCCAGTCGCTTGTGGATGTGTGTCTTCACACCCCTATGTGTTTGTGCCCTGAGCTGCTGGACCAAGCGACCCCTGTGGAGAGCACAGCCTTGTGCACGCCCCATGAATGAGAGGGTTGTGGCTGGTCAGGGGCAGTGGGCAGGAGCCTCGTTTCAAGGGTCTGGGCCTCCTGGTGAGAGGGGAGCAGCCCTTCCAGCCTGGGGCTGGGATCTGCTGATGGGCTCCCTGCCCCAGGGTAGCGGGGAGGATACAGGTGCCCATGGGCTTAGAGCTGAGCTGGAGTCCATGGGGAGCTTTCCACAGCTCAGAACAGGCCACTCCCACTTACCGCCCCCAGGTGCCTTGTCACCGGGGCGGCTTCCTTCACCAGCCCTGCAGGCAGACCCAGGGGCCCCATCCCTCCAGCCCCAAGTCTGCTGAGCCCCTCCCCTCTCCTGTCCCTAGAAAGGGAGAACCCCATGCTCCCCCGCGTGCTCCCCATCAGCAGAATTGTAGCTGCCTCCGTTTGAATCTCCCATTTGAGCACAGCTCCGGGGGTGCCAGTGGGGTTTTTCGGGTTTGGCCCTGAGGCCCAAAGTCTTGCTTGATGTTGACTGTCCGCAGGCAGGCCTGCCACCCGCTCCGGTGGCCCCTGGCAGACCCCTGGGGCCTACCGCTTGCCTTGTCATGCAGGAGCCCCGGAAGCCAGGTCAAGCGGTAGCCACTTGCCTCCTGATCAGGTATTGACAGAGGAGTCTTCATTATGCTCCAGCTACAGGCACGGAATAAATTGGCGTGCTGCAAATTTATTCTTTTTTAAAAGGGACTTTCACACTGGGGAAAACTTTTTAAAAGAACATTTATATAAAAAGCAATTACCATGCCAGTAATTTTTATGTATTCTCCCCCTTCCATCGCTGCCTTTGTGTTTGAACATGACCGCCTCCCCGGCAGCTGCAGCCTGGCTCCCCGGCCTCCCGGCTAGAGCTTACTGCCTGCCGGAGCACCTCCTCCTCCTCCAGGAAGGCTCCAGATGCAAGGCCCGGACCCAGCAGGGGTGCAGGATCTGGGAGCACGGCTGGGTGGATTTATGTTCAAAACTCAGGTGCTTTGGAAATTTCCTCCCTCATGGGTCTCTGTCCCGAGGTTGCTCCGTTTCCAGGACTGGCATGGCCCTTCTGGGCCCCTCTTGGCATCAGCCAAGCACTTAGAGGCACCTGCTTCCCACAGCCTCAGGGCCCTGTTCCACGAGGGAGGAAGTGGTGGTGTGGGAGCAGGTATTTTCCCTCCCAAGGAGCCACTAACGGGCACTCTGCTTCCCCAGCCATTATTGCTCGCACACTCGATGCATTATGTAAATTGTCTCCGTTGCTAAGTGGTGAAGGAGCTGCTCAGGGGGAACGGAGGTCTGGAGCCTTGTGGGGGAAGGCAGGAGACTGGCCCTGAACACACTGCTCTGAGTCAGGGAGGGTCTGGCAGCCTCCTGGATCAAACTCAGCCCCCGAGGGCTGGCACTGTCTCCCTCTCAGACCATAGCTTGCTGAGGGAGGTGGCTGAACCCCACAGCAGATGATCTGGGTGGGCTTCCTCATTGGACAGGGCCGTCAGATTGGGCCCTAGCCTCCCTCCTCAGACTGGCTCCCAGGGAGGAACCAGGGAGGCCTGCTTCTCCCACCTGCATGAGTTTTGGCATCAGCGTATCCTTAGATACACAGAGCCTCCTTAGAAACCCTTGGCGGAGCTGGAGAGGTCATGTCAATCTGTGGGGCTGGGTGACCCGCCTTTTGCCTCCTGGAGACCCTGGGGCTCCTGCAGTGAGTACCCAGTGAACTCAGGATATAGAAGGGCAGGTTTTGGAGCAGCACCACACGCTGGGGCACCAGCAAATTCTTGGGTCCCAGGGGTCTGAGATCTTAGTGAGGTGTGTAGGGGCATGAGGCGTCTGGGGCCTGGGCACAGTCTCAGTGATGGAAGGGGCTCTCCCAGAGACTCGCCTGGCTTTCCACCTTCCCTTTTGAGACACAAGATCTACTGGATCAAAGCAGTTAGCTGGGGTCAGTTAGCTGGGGTCAAAGCAGTTAGTCTCCTGTCCCTGACTCCTCCAGCCCACCCGGAGAGCTGAGCACTCTGACCTTCTTGCAGACTGAGCCAGACTCTCTGCTGAGCTCGTGTTTGCATGAGGCTGGTGGGTGTACACCTCACACTTGTCTTCCCTGTCCTTGGGACTGAGGGTCCAGTGCAAGGGGGCCACTGGAAGGACTCACAGATGTGTGTGTTTCCAGAAAATTTGAGATTCCAGGGAGAGTGTGAGATTGGCAAAGACATTGTAGCCCACTTGGCCTGTTGCCCATGCAGTCCCTTCTCTTCCCACCCCTCCCCAGGCATGGCTGGCGCTGGCACAGGCTTCAGCAGAGGTTGGTGCAATGGGCGTGAGTGCTTCCGTGGCCTCACAGACATTGTGGAAGACTTGGAGCTTCTTCCTCCTCACCCGGCACTGTCCCCTACTGTTCCCAGGATGACTGGCTTGCTCTCCTAGACCTCTGAGGGCTGCTGGCCCTCAACTTGCTTTCTGAATGCCTCCACCTTTGGGGAAATGTAGGAGTGGGGGTGAGAGATCAGCCATGCCAAACTGGTGTTTTGGTCTGAGGACCTTTGTCTGTGTACTCAGCTGAACAGGGAAGTAAAACACTGAACTGCCTTAATTTTTGGTAAGAGTAACAGAGGTGATAACAGCTGCTGCCTTTTGGGGGTCCATTTCTGCAGACCAGAGGCTGGGGTCAAAGCAGTTAGTCTCCTGTCCCTGACTCCTCCGCCTCCATTATTCTCTCTTCTCTCTCCCTCCCTCCCATCATTCTCCCCTTCCCCATCTCTTTTCTTGGGTCTCCCAGGTGGGTCAGGGGTAAAAACTCTGCCTGCAATTCAGGAGACACGGGTTCGATCCCTGGGTCAGAAAGATCCCCTGGAGAAAGAAACGGCAACCCACTCCAGTATTGTTGCCTGAGAAATCCCATGGACAGAGGAGCCTGACAGGCTGCAGTCCATATGGGGTTGCAAAGGAGTCGGGTACGACTTAGTGACTAAACAAAAACAATATCTCTTTTCTTCCTTTCTTATGTTTTTTTCTTAAATTTCTAGATGGATTTTTAAAGTTAGGGTTTTAAAATCCGCATCACACTCACAGGTGGTATGAAGTCATCGCTTTCCCAGGCGTGCTCTGTCAGGAGCACAGCAGACCCATCCTCTCCGCCTCCAGCTCCCTAGAGCCTGTCACTCTATAATCTCAGAGCTGCATATCTCTAAATGACATGCTTATGTTGCTCCTTCGAGGCTGTCCTGTTTTAGGTGTCATCCATGGACATCACTGGGGAGTAAAACACAAGCACAGAGTCCGCCCGATCACAGTGCCGACTCTTGTCTGACTCCCACCTTCCCGCCAGTGTTGTATGGTGATACAGCGGGTCAGGACTCAGTGTTGGTATTATCTTAATGGGGCAAATGCCATTGAGAACTGTGCAGCTCATAGTGCGCATTTTGGGGTACAAGTTTTATCTTTTTTTTCCTGCAGGTAACAACTGTCCGGTATTTGCTTGGTTTCCTGTGAACCTTTACTAATTGTGCCCCAAGCTCCCTGCCCCTTCTATCTGACCTCTTCTCATGCATGCACACACATCTGGGCTCTGGGTCACTGCCCAGGGAAGTCTTTCTTGGGATTTCCCTCACCTCTCTTCTGAGCTGGAGTCCCTCTCTTCTGCATGCTGTACACGCCTCTTCCTTGGCTTCTGGTTTTCTCCCTTGGTGAGTTAAGAGAACATTTTCACTTGGCATCCTGTGCAAAGGTGTATGGGAGCCAGATTTTGGGGGCTTTCATATCTCAGAAAGCCTGCCCTCTCCCCCACATCTGGCAGAGGTTTTAGGTGGGTGTGGAAGTTCAAGGTGGAAGCCGTTTGCCTCAGAATTTCCAAGGCAGCACTTCATTCCTTCCAGCTTCCTGAGTTGCTGTGCAAAGGTCCCGAGTCTCTCGGATTCCCAGTCCTTTGTACATGACCTCTTTTTTATTTCGGTGTGTGTGCTCAGTCGCTCAGTTGTGTCCGACTCTTTGTGACCCCATGGACTGTAGCCCACCAGACCCCTCTGCCCATGGGGATTCTCCAGGCAAGAATCCTGGAGTTGGTCGCCATGCCCTCCTCCAGGGGATCTTCCAAACCCAGGGATTGAACCCAGGTTTCCCACACTGCAGGCAGATTCCTTACCGTTGAGCCTCCAGGGAAGCCCATGAATACTGGAGTGGGTAGCCTATCCCTTCTCCAGGGGATCTTCCTGATCCAGGAATCGAATTGAACTGGTCAGGCAGATTCTTTCTCCCCATGCCTCATGTTCAGAAATTCCACCCTCAGATGCCTTGGCGAGCTTTATTATCATTCTTTACCACTCGGTGGACATTTTCAAACCAGATTCTTATGTCCTTCAGTTGTGGGAAGTTTTCTGGAATGATTTCTTTGACTATTTCCTCCCTTCCCTTTTATCTTTCTAAAACCTTTAACTCAGGTCCTTTCTTTTCTTTTTTTTTTTTTTTTCTGTTTTCTTTCCAATTTTCCATCTTTGGGTCTTTTTATCAGGAGATTTCTCAATTCTGTCTTCCAACCTTTCTGTAATGTTTTACACTTTGTTAGCATATTTTAAGTTTCTAGGATCTCTTTTTTTGGTTCTTTTAAAAAATAACATCTTGCTCTTGTTTCACTGATACCATTGATCCTGTCAGCTCTCTGAAGATGATAGCTTTAAAAAAAACTTTCTATTTTGAAATAATTTTAGATTTACAGAGAAGTTGCCAAAATAGTACAGAAATTCCCTAACCCTTCACCTACTCTCCTTTAATGTTATCATCTTGCATAACCATAGTACAAATATCAAGGAAGAAATTGACACCGGTATGTTAACACTAACCAACGTAAAAGCTGTATTTGGATTTCACTGGTTTTTGCACCAAGGTCCTTTTTCTGTTTCAGGATCCAGTCCAGAGTCTTGCCTTGCCTTTAGTTGTCATATGTCCTTAGTCTCCCCCAATCTGTGACGGTTTCTATGTCTTTTTTTGTCTTTCATGACCTTGATACTATTTAAAAAACTCCTGTTTGGTTATTTGGTTTAAAGTCCTTCAGTTTGTGTTTGTCTAATGTTTTCCTGTGATTAGAGTGAGGTTATGCATTTTTTGTTCATTGGAAGGACTGATGCTGAAGCTGAAACTCCAATACTTTGGCCACTTCATGCGAAGAGTTGACTCATTGGAAAAGATCCTGATGCTGGGAGGGATTGGAGGCAGGAGGAGAAGGGATCAACAGAGGATGAGATGGCTGGATGGCATCACCGACTCCATGGACATGAGTTTGAGTAAACTCTAGGAGTTGGTGATGGACAGGGAGGCCTGGCGTGCTGCAATTCATGGGGTCGGAAAGAGTCGGACCCGACTGAGCGACTGAACTGAACTGAACTGAACTGATGCATTTTTAGGAAAAACACCATAGAAAATGATGTGTCTTTCTCAGTGCAGCATTTCAGGGAGAACCTGATGCCAGTCTATCTTATTATGGGTGATGTTACCTTTGATCATTTAGTTAACCTGGTATCTTCTTGGTTCCTCTACTGTGAAGTTGCCCTTTTCCCCCTTTGTATTAATAATTAATATATTTCTTGGAGGATATTTCAAGACTATGCAAATATCCCATTTCTCTCAAACCTTTGCCCATTAATTTTAGCATCCACATGTAGATCTTGCCTGCAGCAGTTATTACTGAGGTATTTCTCTATTTCTCTCATTTTTATTTCCTTCTATATTTATTAATTGGAATTCTAATGTAAGGAAGAACTGTCCCTTCTCCCGTATTTGTTTATCAATTATTTACTTACGTCAGTATGAACTCATGAATACTTATTCTATGTGTGGTTATTCAGTATTATCATAATTTTCTTGCCCAGATTATTCTAGCTTTGGCTTTGGGAGCTCTTCTAGGTTAGCTTCCGTGCTCTTTGACATGCTGGTGTCCTTATTTGAGTACTTCCTTTCTTTTTTGTTACCACAAGATCTTCAGCTCATCTTGTATTTTCCCTGGAATCAGCCACTTCTCCAAGGAGTTCTGGTTCCATTTATTGGAGAATGGTATTTAGAAATCAAGATTGGGGTGCTGAGCGTGCTCATTGCTAGGGGGATGTCACTGTTGCTAGGCTGTCTCACAAGAAGTAAAAAAAATTTGTATAGTCCATGTGTACACACATATCTATAATTATGTCTTTATCTGTCTATCTTTATATACATTCACAACAGTGAGTCTACACTGATGCCTCTACTCCAGTCCAGTACAGCAGGATTCACTGAGGTCGTCTTCCATTCCTTTCTGGTGACTGCCTGTCTAACAGTGAGAAATCCAGCTCTCATCATCTACAATATGTTTGTTTGTTCAGCCCTTGTATACACAATTTATAGCCTTTTTTTTTAAACTTTCATCTTTCCACGTAGCCCAGGTTCCTTCAGATTTTTGTTTGCTTTGGCCTCTGACTTCTATGTGCCTATCTCCCCACCCCTGCCCCTCAGTGTTTGGGCTTCCAAACGGTCTGCTCATATTTAAGCAGACAGAGAAGATAATGTGACAGGAGCCGA
The DNA here is from genome assembly GCF_963930625.1 of Muntiacus reevesi. Classification (NCBI taxonomy): domain Eukaryota; kingdom Metazoa; phylum Chordata; class Mammalia; order Artiodactyla; family Cervidae; genus Muntiacus; species Muntiacus reevesi. The sequence goes on from NC_089252.1 coordinate 107,852,714, forward strand.
CGAGAGGAATTAACAACCCTCTGGGCCTCAAGTGAAAACACCATCGAAGCGCAGGGCACTCAGTGTGGAGATGGGACTCTGGTATGGCGGGGGGGTCCTTGGGGTTCCTGGTGGGTACCCTGGTCACATTGCCCTCCAGGGCTGCAGGTTCCCCAGCAAAGCTTCTCTCAGTTGCTCACCTGGGTTTTAGTCTTTGGAGTTCCCCATCATTGACCTACTGCCAGCAGAGGTGAGCCCTCCACAGCCTGCTGAGCCAGTCACCCACAGTCCATCTGCTTCTTGCTTCCAAAATGTCCCTGGTGCTTCCTCCACATATTCTATGACCCGTGGGTTTTTCACTGTTTTCAATAGCCCTTTACTGTGGTTTCAGGGAGTTTTGAGAAAGAATGAAAATTTAATCCACCAGGCATCACTGCTTTCACTCTCTTGTAGCTACTGAGCCCTTCCTCTTTGTTTACAGAAATCCATGTAGGTCCCCGGCCAGTGAATACATGAGCAGGAGATTCTCTGGCTGAGGGAGGCAGCGAGCCAGGTCCGGCCTCCTGACCTGCCTTCCATGACCCGTGATCCCCCACACAAGCCCAGGGGCCCCCTGCCTACTGCCTAGGGCTCCTGAGAACACACTTCGAGAATTGCTTCCCTGTGCCCGGGAGTGTGTCAACCCAGGGCTTGGCTTGGGGTTAGCTGCAGGGAGCTGCCGGAAACAGAGGAGGGGGCTTAGGGAGGCAGGGGGCTCAACCAGCCTCATAAGGACCTTGAGCAGCCTGGTTCTCTCTCTGTGATCCCGTGCCCCTCATCCTGAGCCTCAGTTTCCCTGTCTGTGCAGTAGGACATCCTAGCTGGCCCAGCTTCCACAGTCAGCAGTGGGGAAGAGCTTTGCTGATAAAGTTCTGACTTGGTTGACAGCATGCTTGCTATTACCTGGGTTGCCCCCACCCCACCTAATACCTTCTTTATCTTCAGATGGGGTTACCCAAGTGGTGAGTACCAGCAAGTGGGGTTACTTGGGTCTCCCATAACCAGGACAGAGTAGGCCCCTGAATCTGGCTGATGGCTGAGGGCACATCCCTTTGGGGCAGCTCCTGAACACACAGTCTGTTGTGAGTCAGGGTCCCCTCTTCCACTCAGTCCCAGGGTTCTGAGCCTCCCCAGGGTCTGCTCTTGCCCTAATTGTTCCTTCTGCCTGGGGCATCTTCCTCAGTCCTTGCTTCAACCCATTGAAATTGAGCTCCTGCTCCTGAGGCTGGAGGAGTGGGCTTCTGGCAGGGTTTGGGAGCAATCACACCAAAAGAAACCCCTCACAAATCAGGGGACCTGGGCCTCAGTTTCCTCGTCTGTAAAAGAGGGGGCGTTGTCTCTGCCTTCAGGGTCACAGTGAGATAACAGAGGATGTGAAGTAGCTGCAGGGGACAGAACCAAGTCCCTTGTGTATTGAGGCAGCAACACGGGGACATGGGGTTGCAGGGGCAAAAGGCTGGACTGGGGCTGGAGGCGAGGGACGAGACTGGGGACAAAGGTGGAAGAAGCAGCAAGACTGGACCAGAGTACTCGGGGCCAAGGGACGGACTGGGGGCCAGGATAGGCTGGGAGGCCCCTTGCCTTCTAGCAGTGGGCGCACAGGCTATTTTTGAAAAACTGAGAACAAGGTTATAGAGTAATTTCTTGCAGGCAGCTGCTGGTTACCAGGAAAGATATTTAGCACGAAAGGAGGCCTCAGTTCCATATTCCTGGATGACATTTTAGGAGATTGGGTGAGCTGGACCACCTGCCAGAGCCCAATTTATTGTTTGATGTCCCGGCTTCCTTCTGTGAAGGATGGGGGAAGGGTACAAGGAGGCACTCGGAACTCTGAGACAGCAACATTCTCGGGGGAGGCCCAGAAGTGTGTGGTGAAGGGCACAGGAGTGGATCAGAGACTGAGTCCTGGTCTTCGCCATGTCTCCTCTGACCTCTGTAGGGTGGCCTTGGGCACGTGGCTTCCCATGCCTGTTTTTTAGCATTCTCATGTAAAACCAGGACACTGTCCATGTTTCTGGTTTAGGGCAGATGGGCACAGCTGGTGGGCAGAGGACTGAGTAAGGAGGGGCGGAGTATTGGGGGCAAGTCCATGAGTGCAGCAGTCTTCCTGACAAGTCCTTGGTCCCTCAGGTCATCTTGGCCAACTGCTGGGCAAACTAGAGGCCCAGAGAGGGCAGGGACAGGCCCTCAGACACACAGCAGGATGGTGGCAGAGCTGAGGCCAGAACACAGGGATTCACCCCATCCCAGGCCAGTCGGTGAAAAGGGTGACATCATAATGTACTTCTGTCTGCAGTGGGCAGGACACATCTGTGTGACAGACTCCTTCAGCCTCGCCAGGAGCTGGTCCCTTCCCCTGAATGTGTGAGCCTCTCCCAAGCTCCACCCTCCCAGTTTTGCCCCTTCTTGCCCTGGGCAGCTTTTGTTTCTTGGGAGCCAACCACAGAGACTCAGGTTAGGTGCTAATTAAAAGCCACCCAGCCTCCTTTCTCCAGAGGCTGAGCCCTCTCCTTCAGCACACAGTCCAGTCCAATCCTTCTCCATCATTTCTAGCCTTGCACAAATGATTCCAAGTGACTATGCCTCAGTTTCCTCATCTGTAAAACATTCCTTGTCTTCCCTTCTCCCTGTGGCGTCATGAGGTTTAAAGGACACGTACCATGTATGTAACTTGGTCGGGGCTGTTAGACATGAGTTTATCTGGGTGATGGGTGAGACCACTGTCCTGGGCAGGGTCGTGGGAGGCTGCCTCAGGGTCAGTCAGAAGTTGATGATGCTTGGCACTGGGGTCAGGCATGGATGGATGGGGGCAGAGTGTGGTGAGGATCGGCAGTGGTTGGCAGGGGGGGCATGCGGGCCCGAGTGTCTGTTTTGCTGATTGCTCCTTTTGCTTTCAAGGAGATTAAACTATTTTTAGTCTGCGCCACTGCTGGTGAGACGCCGGAGGAAGCCTTTCCATCGCCGAGATTTTCTGGAAGCTGCCAAGTGTGGTCTTCAGCTCCATTCTGGGAGCCTCCCCAAGCAGGCAGGAGGGGCCGTCACTGTCTGGGGGCTCTGGGGACAGGCTGGGTCGCCGTTGCTCCCCGAGGTCCTTGCCGCGCTGGCCTCCGGAGCTGCACGGCCCCGGACTATGGAGAGCAGTAATCTGATGCGCCCAATGTTTGTAACGCTGTGTTTAAAAAAAGTAATTTATTTTCTAATTATTCCTTGTCTTGCATAACCGTGCATCGCCAAAGTGTCGCTATTTAAAATATTTATCTCTCCACGCCGCAGGAGCAGCTCTGGAGCGTGGAGGGGGAGGAAATAAAAGTCCGCGTGCTGGTCGCAGGCATATTACTTTGACTCGTCCTGGCAGCTTTGACGTCTCCCTGTAAATACATTTATTTTTCATTAGGATGTTTCTGAGCTTGTGGCCCCTGGAGAGCCAGAGTGATTATGCTGTTCGTCTGTGAGAGATGCCGTGGAGAGGGGCTCGTGGAATGAGCTGTACCGAATGCGCCCCACGCCTGCCTGTACCAGGGCAAGGGTCCGAGCGGGTGTGATCTGGGGTGTGTTGGTGCACAGAGGGTGCAGAGCTGGGCTGCATGGCGCCGTGTGGGCCACGTGGCCAGAGACTGTGGTCATTTGGTTCAATGGGAAAACTGAGCCCAGGGAGAGTCACCTTTGGAATGGAATCAGCCTCACCGTCTAAGTGAACAAGCGCGCCCATGGCCTGTTGTATCTAAGGGGCTGAGGCTTTTTGCTGCAGCTCCGCAGGCTTTGAAATTAGGGTCAGAGAAATCCTGGCTTGTTTCACGGGGTGCGCACATCCCAGAGGCTTGAGAAAGAGAGTCCATGTGTTCCCAGCATGCCGGACGGGGGCCTGACTCTTACCCCTTCTCTGCCCATCCTTAGGCTGCAGGTTTGAGCCTGTTGCAAGGGCTGGAGGCATCTGGGCACTGAAAGAGCATCCTTCCTTCAGCCACCTGGTGGAGCAGGGACCGGACCTGGCTCCTCCCTCACTAACAGGCTCTTTTCCAATCAAAAAAAAAATTTTTTTTTCTTTCTTTTTTAGCTCACTGAGTCTAAGAGAGTTTTATGCTGAATTTTAAAATACCTTATTTTTTCCAGTCTCTAAACTACTAATCTCCCGGGCTGAGGGATTCTGGGACAAAGGCGAGGCCTCGGAGTGGAAATCTGTAAAATTAGCTTCGGCGGTATTAGTGTTTGCAGTTGGAGATTGAAAAATTGCTTTCCCAGGGTCTGATTGGAGGCTCTGCTCTCCTCAGGGGAAGAGGCAGGAATTTGGCACAGAGACGCCTGGGAGGGTGGAGGCGGGGTGGGGGGTAGGGGGGACAGCTGAGGGACAAATGCTGGGAGGCTGTTATGGGGTTCAGAAAAGTTTCTCCTAGGGGAGGAGGCCCCCTCCCGGGGCCTGTGTGCTGACGTTCTGCAGAGCATGTGCTGGGGTGACTGTGTCCCTGCCTGGGTCTCCCCACCACTGCTTTGCTTCTCCAGAGCTCTGGGTACACAGTAGGTGCCAAGTAAATGAAGTGGAGCCCAGCCGGGTCCCTTCCCTTTCTCTTACTGAGTCCTCCTGGTTCCCTGACCCCCCCCCCCCACCCTCAGGGCTCCCACACAAGGAGGAGCTTCTGGACCTGACTGAGGGGCCAGCTCTGGTGCCTGTGGGGGCGCCCGCTCATGTGGCCCATCAGGCCTCTTGTGTGCTTGATTGCCTCTGATTGGCTGCAGCTGAATTCAGCAGAAGCTATTATTTGCCCTTGATGAGCCAATCAGATGGCCTCATTGGCCATTCAGAGCAGGCACCGGAACCTGGGGGATGGGGTGGGAGAGGGGGAGATGGGACACAGCGAGGGGGGGCAGGGCAGAACAGATGCCAGACCCGAGCCTGTCTCTGTCCACCACGACCTTCACACAGATCACACCACTCTTCCCTGACTTATCCCCCCAAACCAGGGTTCCTTAACCCCCATTAGGCCTGCCTCACAGCCTTTGCCCTCACTATTCCCTCTTCCTGCAAAGCCTTTCCTTGCACATCCTCTTCCCGAACCCCCCAAGATCACCTCCGTGAAGTGTTTCCACCTTTCCAGGTGAAGGAGGGCTGTGTCCCAGAGCCTGTTTGCTGCCCTCTCACTCTGGCAGAAAATACAGAAGTCACGAGGATGGTGGTCAGAGAGATTCAGATAGAGGTTCAACCTCTGATCATTCCCTTCCCATATCTAGGTCCTTGGATGAGCTAGTTCCTGCCCTCTAGAGTTTTGGTTTCTTTACCTTTAAAAGAGCCTAATAACTGTACCTCCCTGAAGGGGGTGGTACCTTAATGCTACGGTTGGGGGATGTAAAGGCAGGCCTCGGTTGGTGGGGTGGGGGTGGGGGATTGGAGGTCCCACAGCCACTATCACAGGGCTTTCTTGAGCCTGGCTGGCCCAGGGTTTGGCACTGGTGGGGGGACAGACAGCCTGTCTGAGGTCGTGTTCATAGGAAGTAGGTTCTGAGACGCTAGGACCTGTACACAGAAGGTTTATTTTAAAGGGAGGGGCTGCTCTGAGAAACAGTACTTGTAAGGTGATGTATGGAGCAAGCCTTGGCACAGAAAGAAGCTGACCACAATGCAGTTGAATGGGATTTCGGTCAGCACCATGGAGAGCTCCCGGTCTGGGCTGGCTCCTTAGAGAGGTCCTAGACTGAGGCCAGGGGTCCTGGCTTTTGTGCCCTGCACTGCCTGCTCACTGCATTCATGGTGCTGCTGGGGAGGGGACGTGACCATGCATGAGGTGTCTCGCTGTAATCAGGGGTCAGTTCCAAATCGACTCAGCATCTGGAGAATGAGCACTGATCCTGAAGGAGAACCTTCAGCATACCCACAACAGCCCACCTCTTGAGTCACCTGGACCTCTAGCTTCATATAGTGAATTTTGTCTATGTGGGAGCTCACCAGCTCTAGAATTATGGTTGTTCCCTTTCCCTGGGAAACTTGCAAGAGGAAGAATAGTGAGATGAGCTGTGACCTCCAACACAAAGGCCACAATCAGTATGCATCCTCTCCATCCACTACCACCACCCTAGGTTCCCTTCACCCTGACCCAGACTCTCATCCCTGGTGGGTCTGAGCCCCTGCCCACCATGCACTTCTCATGCCATGGCTTATGCCCTTGTTTGTCCTTCATCAAAACTAAACAGGGAAGGAACTCCTAGTTCTAGTGGTTAAGTGGTTAAGACTCTTAGTGGTCTAGTGGTTAAGACTCTGTGCTTCCACTTTAGGGGGCAAGAATTCGATCCCTGGTTGGGGAACTAAGATCCCACATGCCGTGTGGCACAGCCAAAAAATAAATTAAAAGAAAAAAAAAAAAAAAAAACTAGGCAGAAGAGTACAAAGAGATGTCCCAATGGGTCACCTGGGTGTTCAACATAGTTTTCCCTGCCCCAGCTTCTCCTGATAACAAGAATCAATTATTTTTCCATGACAGCTGCTCTGTTGGCCCAAGGAGCCTAAACTGACAGGCCAGTCACTGAAAATTAAGGCCCACTGGGACTCTGTGTCCCCTCTGAAACCATTCCCTCTCTGGGAACCAGGACTTGTAGATTGACAGAGCCTAAAATTGAGAGGATCAAAAGTCAGAATTCCCCCAAGTAGGAGAGTAGTGATGTGGAGTGAAACCACACCTCTCCTACTTTTGCCTCCTAATCCCTGGACTGTGTATTCTTGGCTATTACAGACTCAGCAGTTAGATTTATGGTACATACTGTGTCCTCAAGGATAGCTCCCCATTCTTGCTGGATACCATCTCCAACATGGTGGCTTTGCTGGTCTTCAAAAGACCATTCCACGTAGAAACATATACACAAACCTTCGTAGCAATGTTATTTGTAATATATTTAAAAAGTGGAAACAACTCAAATGTCTATCACCTGATGAAGAAATAAACAAAATCGGTATATCCATATGGTGGAACATTATTCAGCAATAAAAAGTAGTCACGTTCTGATACATGCTACCATATGGATGAACCTTGAGAACATTATGCTAAGTGAAAGAAGCCAGGAGCCAAAGGGCACATCTTAAATGAGTCAATGTATCTGGAATGTCCAGCACAGACAAAAACTGGAAACAAAGTAGTGATTGCCATGGGCTTGAGGGAGGCAGGAATGGGGTACAAGGTTTCTTTGGGGGTTATGAAAATGTTATAAAATTAGAGTATTGATGGTTACACAACTGTTTGAATGTATAACCATTTAATTGTATACTTTAAAAAAGTATACTAATCATGTGGGATGTGAATTATATCTCAGTAAGGCTGTAACTAGGGGAAAAAGTCATTCATTCCCACACTGTGAGACTGGTGACTTCAGAATGGTGAGGTAAATTATAGGATCAGCAAATTCCATACTCACATGCCCACTGAATCACTTCTTTTGCTGTAAAGTGGATCCCCTAGAGCAAGGAACCCATGGGATCCCATGTCAGCAGATCAAACATTCGATAAGCTCTTGGATAGTCAACACCCTTCATATAGGAAAGAAAAACTGACCTGCTGTTATCATATCAGTCAGAATGACTCACTACCCCTTCCGAGGTTGAAGAGGTCTGGTGTAATCAATTTGCCACGAAGTTGGTTGATTTTCTTGAGAAATAGTGCCATATTCGGGTCTCAGGATTGAACTCTGTTCCTGGCAGGTTGGGTATTCAGCAGCAGAAGTAGCTAGCTCAACCTTGGTCTTGGGCCCTTGCGTAGTCCCTTCATAGCTACTCTCTTCATGCACTCCTTGTACCAGCCCTGGAGTGACTGAGGCTGACTGATGGCAATTCACGAGGTCATTTTGCCTGGTTATTTGGCGTCTCTTTCCTGGTGGTTCTGATAAGCACTAATGTACAGAGATCTTCATATTTGTGCCTATGCCCATGGGTCCATCCCCACGCCTCTACCAGGGTTATGTGTCCCTGGTATTCCAGACTTCATTCATACTGACAACCAACCAAGCCATTTGTCACTTCCCATGAGGCTGTTTATATATTCTTACCTCAGGCCCCTTCCCTTTCCATACAAGGTGGATGATCAGGTGTGCTGCCCGGAGCTTTGCTCTTTGGGAGGCTTTCTGCTTAACACCATCTTTCAGGGCCATCCCGAGTCGGGTATAATATAGCTGTGTCTACTTTCAGCTCACATCCACATACTCCGCTGACCTGTCTGAGACTGAGCTCAATCTTTTCCCTTTTCTATCAGCTGGTCATGAGGGACTCCCCCTCTGCGCACACTCCATGCAATCTTAATTGAGAGAGGAGCATTCATGCAGCAGTAGTGAATGAATGGAGGACTGTGTCCTGAGGTTGCTGGATCAAGGGCAGTAGAAGAGAAGGTTGGATATGGGAGAGGTTATTGATATGAGCAGGCTTCCCAGGTGGCTCAGTGGTAAAGAATCTGCCTGCCAATGCAGGAGACATGGGTTCGATCGCTGGGTTGGGAAGATCCCCCGGAGGAGGACATGGCAACCCACTCTAGTATTCTTGCCTGCAAAATTCCATGGACGGAGTAACCTAGTAAGCTACAGTCCATGTGGTCACAAAAGAGTTCATGTGGCTTGCTTGTACCCTCTGACCAGCTCATACTTGATCAAGGATGCACCCCCTCCTTTCTTAAAATGGATTACTCTTGGGCTCACGAGACCTCACGACTTCATGGGCGTAACAGAAGCCAGAACATTTAATATGCCTTGGTCATTTAATCATGTGCATTGTGTGGTCTCTGCCAGGGCCCAGTGACAATCCAGGAGATGTTTTCTGAACAGTGTGTAGTTTTCTGTTAGACCCTAGGACTCTTCTGTGATTCTATTGGAAACTGCCGTAAACGTCACACAGCATTGTTCCCCAGAACAGATACCTCTAGTTCCATCGGGCCGACTGCATCATGTGGCCCGAGCTGCGGGGCCACTTTCACCTCGGCTTGAACCTGCTGCAGCGTCCCTTTGAACTCTCGGCCTCACTCAGAGCTGAGATCTTCCATGTCACCTGGTGTGTGAGCTGGAGCCGGATTCCGAGGCTGGCCCTGAGAACAGATGACAGCCCCCACTGAATTTCTGTCTGATGCTTGTGCCCTTCTCACCAACACAGTCCTCCTCGCTTTGGTAAATGGTGTCCTCTGGGCCCTCCCATGGAACATGCTCGTGTGGGGCTTGCTGGCCTTTTGCAGTAGAACTCTTCTGGTATGTCCACTTGTCTAAGCCTTTGATCCCTTTCTCAACTTTGCTCTGGGAGTTCTGGCATTTCAACCTCTCTTAGCGTGGACCCTTGCTTTTTGCAGACTTCCAGCATCCCCTGGGGCCTCACCAGGGTGTTATATCTTGTGTCATTAGAAAGTGCTCTCACATTGATGGTGGTGGACGGTGCTCAGTTTCTCAGTCGGGTCTGACTCTTTTGTGACCCCATGGACATAAAGCCCACTAGGCTCCTCTGACCATGGAATTTCGCGGGCAAGAATGCTAGAGTGGGTTGCCATATCCTCCTCCAGGGGATCTTCCTGACCCAGGGATCGAACCCATTTCTCCTGCATTGGCAGGCGGATTCTTTACCTCTGAGCCACCTGGGAAACCCGATCATGTCAATAACCTCTCCCATATTCAACCTTCTCTTCTACTGCCCTTGATCCAGCAACCTTCAGGACCCAGTCCCTTTTTCCTCCCTTAGCAGGTCCAGCCCTTCCTGGAGTTGTGGGTTTCTCATGTCGTGACTCGAGCCTTGTTTTTTGTCTGGTGAGTGGGAAGGAGGGAAGTGTGTTGCTTTCGAACATGGAGGCCTCTTCATGATTTTTAAGCAGGGGGGGAGCCCTAGCCTTTAATAAGGAGAAGCAGCCACTTCTGTTGGCTCAGAGAGTTCAGGGTGCGTTTCAGGGTTCTCAAGGGCAGTGACCCAGATGCCCTCACCTCACAACTCAGGGATCCATTCCTTCCCAGTCAGGGTCTTGACCTTGGGTAGACATCTTGCTGCAGTTGAGACTGTAACTCCCTCTGGATCTTTGTCACTCTTCTAATTAAGTCCTGTGCCTGACCCTCAGCTTTTTCTGCCTCTGGCTGCAAGAGATGAGAGTCTTTTTATATCCTGCCAAGGGGGGCTTCTGACTTTTGCACTTCACCTCAAACCCGTGATTAATCACACTCAGCCTTTCATTGTCTCCTTCCAAAGCATTGATAGCCCTCAGCAATGGCCATCCTGTTCCATAGTCCTTATAATTACATTTCCCTGAAATTCTCGAGACCTGAAACATTGCACCCATCCACAGGTATTCCCATTTCGCTTCACAGTGGGTGGACGTTCAATCATTTGCACCTTTATCACACGCCAGGGTTGTCAGCGCTCCACCGACCACCGCGGTGAAGCCCTCACTGCAGCATGACAACTCCCGTTTCAGAAGTGGCTCTCCGGGACCCCTCCCAGCATGAGCTGCGGCAGGGTCGAGTCCTTGGAAGCAGCCTCTGAGGTGGGGGTTTGTGTGCAGGTGTTGACTGGGGGAGTACTCTCAGGGACCACCCTCGTCAGGGGCAAAGGAGGCAGGACGGGGCCGCAGAAGTTTGACTGGGATGAAGACCTAAGAAGCCCCAGTCAGTCCCACAGAGGGCGCGGGAGCTGGTCTCGCCCCTGAGAGTCATCCCTGATGGCGGTAGACCTCGTGTTCCTCCACGCAACCTGCGTGTCCAGCAGAGCCTGGGTGAGGCGGCTCCCTTCTGCTCAGGCAGGGACTCAGCTGAGAGCCGTCAGCATCTTGGCTTCATCCTGATGCAGGAGTCTGGGCAGACGCCACAGCACCCACATTGTGGTGCTTCCCACTTCGGATCCTGGTCCTGGTTGTGCTTGATACCAGCGGAGGCCATGGGCAAGTCCCCAGAACTGTCTGAACCCCGGGCCTCTCCTATAAACAGGGCACTGCCAGGCTGCCACCTCCTGGGACTTTAGGGGTGAGATCAGAGGCTGGCTCAGATCAGTGAGGGTGCCATGGCTGCACACATGTGGGTCAGGACCAGTCACCATCCAGGTCGGGGCTCAGGGCTCAGTGGTCTCCAAACCCTGGAGCCACTAGGCTCCTCCCTGTTCTCTCCTTAGATCAAGAAACCGGGGCCTGGGGCAGTCCAGGTTTGAATAAATGGGACACGTGGGCTAAGTCTCCCCTGTTGATCAAACCCAGTTTGACTTGACTCCTGGTGATCAGTGAGATCTACCCAGCACTTGGTCAGGAGCTCAGGGATGAAAATAATGTTTCCTCTGGAGGGACAGGTCAACCTATTCAGTGAGTCAGTAAATTAGTGGCACATGGAGGCAGACTGGATTCTGGGGGCTGGACTCCAGGATGGCTGTTATTATTTGTTCAACAAAGTGACCAAAGAGTGGGGCCTATCAGGCCTCTAGTGGAGAGGGATAAAAGGGGAGCTGACGCAGGCAGCGTGACTGTTCACAGCAAGGGTACTAAGGGCCATCAGGAGCCCTTGCAAAGGCCAGGAGTTAGTCACTTCTGTTGAGGCCTCCGTAGGCCAGGTGGCTCTGGGCTCACCACAGGTGATCCCTCACTTGCAAGGGTGCCGTGCAGATTGGGAGATGGTTCACAGGCAGGTCCTGTGTCCAAGACTGGCCCAGGGTCTGAGTCTCTGGGTCACTTTAGCCTAGAACACCCTTGATGTCTGCTGTGTGGCTGGCGTGGAGGGACCTGACTGTGGGGGCGGGCGCCTTGGGGTTGTGGCTGTGGGCAAGGAGGAGATGGCATGCGGAGAGGAAAGGAACGCTCCAAGATGGGCATGCGCGTGGCGGGCATGCCTTTTAAAACGATCATCAGCCTTAGTGTTCCAACAGCCTCTTTCACTTTGTAAAAGGCTTTTCTCTTGAAAAATAAAAGAAGATTGGAGGCAAGTACAATATTTGGCTGTGGCGGCTGCTAATTTGGCACTGAATGTCACCTCCGCCTTTTCCTTCCCTGATGCCAAGCGCTCCTTCCCAGGCTTGGGGTGGGCGGGCGGGGTGATGGGGGGTGCAGGGCGGGCTCCCCGAGCCTCTTAAGATGCGAGATTCATTTCCTTAAACACACATTGTCTCACTCCAATTTCACGTCCGAGCAGTTCTGGCGAGGAATTAGCAGCCCCTGGGAGAAAGCGGGCAGGTTCTGTTTACACGGGTGGGGGCAGGCTGGGTGGGGGTAGGGGTGGCAGTGCAAGTCGGGGGCTGGGGGCTGTTTGGACAGGGAGCCCACAAAGGACCTGGGTCAGGGGCTGCCTCACCTGGCCAGACAGCTCTCAGTGGGAGCCGGGCCGATCCTCTGTCACTGTGCAGAAACCCTGCCCCCTTGAAATGTCCTGAGTACCTGGAGGAGGGGGACTGCATAATGATTGGGGGGCAGATTGAGGATATCAGGCTTTCAGGTCAAACTTAAGACCATTTGGTTCACTACCTCACCAAAGAGAACTGGCTGGGGCCTACGGGCCAGTTTCTGCTGATCCCCTCTGTGATGGGGCTCATCGTTCACTGGAGGCCGACCTTTGCTTTGAGTCAGAGCCCTGGACCCCTCCTCGACTCGGCTCCCCACCTCTGCCTACAGGTCTCCTCCTTGCGAGCTTGGGCGGCTACAGTCCTGTAGTTGTGTGGGAGAAGCAGCGCCCCATCCCGTGGGTGGCCCCCCGGGACCCAGCCTCAGATCTCTCCCCAGTCTGTTCAGTCCTTAGGGCACAGGCTCCCACGCCCCCCAGCGCAGTGTGTGTAGTGCTCAGGGGAGGGGATAAGTCTTGGGGTAAATTGCAAGGGGATAAGTCTCAAGGAAGAGTCAGTCAACCTCCCTCCTCAGTGGCACCCCCCAGACAGTATGACGGCAGCCCAGGCAGTTGGAGACTTCAGGCTCCCTGTCTGGGTTTGTCTGGGGATGTCCTCCAAGGCTGGGGCTGCCCTTTTATGCCCTTTCTGGCCTCCCCCTGCCCATACCCACAGTCACCCCCAGCCCCCACCCACCCCACCCCTGGGGAGTCTCAGGGCTGGGCTGGGCACGGCATAGGTGCCAAGTCAGGGCTGAGCCTGAGCAGTGCTGTGGGGAGGGGGCCCATCCCTCCGCTCTCCTGGGCAACTGCTCATTCATCACCTTTTAGAGGCAAGACCTGCTCATTTGTTAGCCCATTAGCTGGGCTCCAGCAGCATATGGACCCGGTTCCTGCTGCCCTCTTCCTGCCTACCTTGGACAGCGTCATCTGGGCTCACTGCTCCACCTTGTACTGCAGTGGTTGGGGTGGGGGGCCCCAATTTACCCCAAGGCTGAGCCCCTGGGTGAGGCAGCCCAGGGTTTAGTGCTCTCAGCTTCTCCAGCAAATCTACGTTTGGACTTAGCGACAAAGCCTCTCTAAGCCATGAGCTGAGAGGGGCCCTGCTTTTAGGAGACTGGGCTTTATTTTTAGTGTTCAGGGAGAGATAATTTTTTTCTCGCCCACTATCAGTAAGGAGATCAACTGTTTTCGTGGCGTTCCTGCATCCTCTTGTCTGTGGGCGGGGGTGGGCAGGAAGGACCACCTCGTCTACTGATTCGAACCATGGTTGCTCCCCGTGTGTGCAGGAGGGAATGTGTACCCCAGAGCTGTCTGGTGCAGCCTGGCACCTTCGCTGAGGGGGATCTCTGTGTCTGCTGGGCAGTAAGGAGGTGGCCCACCTGGAGAGGGAGTCCAGGCACAGTGTCTGCCTCCCCCGAGCACAACTCACTTACTTTGAAGTTCATGACTGTTCGGACCAAGGACCCTCGCAATGTTGTTCATCGGCGTGGCTGAGCAGTGGGTCCTGTTCGCACAGTTCATTTGCAAGGCAAACATTGAGTACAGTCACGGTGAAGATAAATGTTGGTCCCAGTGGCCCCTGAGGTTCTCGCATTAATGGAGAAAGAACCTGGAGCTGAGGGGGGTGCCAAGGCTTGTCCCTCTTTCCCCACAGTGAGGTGAGGGGACACTGAAGCACAGAGAGGGGCCAGGGCCCGCCCAGGAGCCCCAGTTGACAGTGGATATGGAGATCACTGGCCTCCCAGCTCTAGAAAACCCTGTGTGGTCACCCCCCTGGATTTTTCAAGCCCTCCTATAAGGGCTCAGGAGAGCCTGTTAATGACTGCATAGAGCAGATTCCCTCGGGGCGTGAGTCCCCTGCGTGTGCATATCCTGGGCACCTACACATCCCTAATGCATACCTGTCCCCAGTGTATCTTCAGCATGTGCAGGGCCTCAGTGTCTCCATCCTGTTTATTTATTTATTTATGCCGCCAACTTATTCTCCAGAAGATTTAAGGGTACTTACAAGGATACATAAAATTCAAGAAGAGCCTATAAATTGAAAATAGGAGAAAAAGAAAAACTCGGAGAAGGACTAAGATGGAGCTGGAAGAGGCCGACAGGACGTGAGCAAGATAGCCCAGGCGTGGGTGTGCTCCCTCCCACATGCGCTTGCACACTCACCACCAATGAGATTCAGGTCCTCACTGCCTGTCAGCGCCTGACACTCGGGCACTGGGACCAGAGGAGGGGGCTCAGCCCTCCTGGGGATGCTGATCCAGAGACCACTGTCTGTCAGGCTACGCCCTTGCCCCCTGAGCCCTCTGTGCTGAGCCCTCTGTGCTGTTAGGAGCCTCTCCAGCATCATGTCCACCAGGAAGATTTAGGGACGTGACCTTCAAGTAGCCCCAACCATCTGGGGCCAGAAAAGTTGCACTGCTGAAAACATTTCAGTTGACTGCAGACCCCCTTTTGATGTGTGGATAGAAACCCACAAAGCCTCATCCAGGCCTGGGGCTGCTGACTTCTCATGGAGCCTCCTTCCAGGGTATCCAGGGACAGTGGACTGGTCTGTCCAAACTGTGGTGTCTTTTCTGGAAGCCTCAGTGTAAATCATGGGCAGGATCTGCAAGCGACTTCCCGGGCCCTGGAAGTAGATGTGGCGTGTGAGCTGGTGTGTGGGTTAGACACACATACCTGGAATTATAGTGAGTGCCTGGCTGTGGGCAGGGCCCTGGGATGACCTTGCCCCCAAAAGGGGCCCCTAACACCATGGGAGGCCGCAGCCAGTCCTGGACTTACCTCCATCTCTGCCTCTGTTCTCCATACCTGACATGCCAAGATTCAGTGTTTTCACAAGAGCAGACAGCCCTAGGGCCTCTCATTGTAATTGGCGCTGTCATTATTGGGCGATGTCTTCAGCAGCAAGTCTCAGCAGCGAAGGGTAGATTTCCAGCCTGCAAGTCCTGGAAAGTCAGCCCTTACAGGACAGTGTGGGGCAGCCTCGGGAGCGACCCTGGAAGGAGGCCCCATGAGAAGCCAGCGGCACCTTGCATTTGACCTTTCATCTTTGAGGAATGCCCCAGAAAGCCCGGCTGAGGGTGAAGGCTCATGCCAAGCCACGCGGCTGGTAAAGAGCAGGGCAGGAACTCAGACCTGCAGTTATTTAGCCAATTCTCGGCTGTGAGTGCAGGGGGACTCCGGAGTGGGAAGGTCTCCTTTGAACAGATTCTGACCCTCTTGGCACTTCAGTTTCCTCCTGGGGCCCTTGTCACAGCTGGGGGAGCGGAGGGGGGATGGATGAAGAAAAATCTGATGAGCCTTCCCATTCAGGAAACCTGCCTGGAGACTTGGGGAAAGGTGGGTTTCTGGCCCCTCTGGAGTCCCTGAGCGCCCTGCCCCAGCCCCTGAGGAGGGTGGCCCACCCTGGGCTATCAGTGTTGGGAGGACTGGAATGGAGGTGATGCGGGCAGAGGAAGCCAACTTTATCCTTTGCTCCCTGGCCTTCAGAACTGTGCCTCGGGGCCAGCCTCAGATCTATCTCATGAGGGCATTTATGGGGGTGAATTTCCGCCAACTCTAGACTGAGGGACAGCCCTCTTAGATGAGATCCTGCTAACAGCTGGCTCTGTGAAATTTGAGTCAGAGTCCTCCCTGGCCAACCAAGTGTCCACTGGAGCCTCTGCCCACCCTGGCTCCCAGACCCCCAACCCGTCCTGCCAGTTCTCTCACTCCTGAAAGTGGAGACACTGGGCCTTACGGAGCCAAAGACAGGGACTCGGAGGTGAAGGGGTTGAAGAGGCCCGACAGCAGGCCAGTGCCAGGCCCTAGTCTCTCTGCTGGGGCTGCTGGGTCAAGGAGAGGGCGGGGTCCATGTCCAAGGCCAGGCCAGGGTCCATGTCCATGTCCATGTCCATGCCGGGCCAGGGCTGCTCAAGGTGCTGACCCAGGTAAAGGGCAGACTGGGCTTATCTGGGGTGGGAGCAGTGACGGAGGGACCCTGGAGCCTAGAACTGACGACAGAGGTCTGAGATGCCCAGTATCACGGGTCCCTCCATTCATAACTACAATCTCGACCGGTTTCTCCATCTACCAGAGCCTCGCTTCCTTAGCTGTAAAGTGGGACCAGTGGCTGTCCCTGCCTTTCAGAATTGTTGTGCCTCAGTGGGTTATGCGCTGAGCCCTATCTGACCACACGGGGATGAGGGGGTGCCTATCATCACTGTCCTTATCCTCCTGCATTGAGAGGCTGAGGAGCCCTGGAGAAAGGAAGGCGGGCCCCCCCCCCCCCCGGGGTGGAGAGCAGCGGGAGGGAACTGAGCCAGGGTGGGCGGTGAGGGGGCCCAGACGCAGGCACAAACAATCTGTTTCCCTGTAAACATGGGCGCCCACACCAGCCGGCCGCCACCCGGCGACTTCTGCGAGTTGGGAAAGTGCGGGTATGTTTACTCGCACTCCCCCGTGCCAGCTGGCGTGCTGGGCACAGCTTCCCTCCCAGCTGCCTCGACAGCCGGCGGCTCCCAGCTCAGGGAGGGGGAGCGCGCAGGGGCCCCCAGATCTTGCCTATAGTTTGATTCAGCTCAGGGTCACACACATACCCCACCCTCCGCATCCAGATGCTATCCTGGACCAAATCAAGAGGCCAGGGGGCTCTGAGAGTCTCCATGGCAGGTGTCCACCTGGCCAGGCCATGACATGGTTCCCCTGCTCTCCAAGATCACCTGAGTAGATAAAGGGCCAGAAGGCTGGAACTGTCCAGGGACTCCACACCTTGAGTATAGGCAACATGTATCCCCCTCTAGTGGGGTCCAGGTGCCGTCCCTCCCCCAAATCCAGCTGCCTTCTCAGAAAGTGTTTCCATCGGAGTGTGCATGGCACGACACCTCAACGCGCCCAGAGCTGTCGGCGTACATGTTGCAGGTGGGGGTCGTCGCAAGGCTCCTAGTGCCCCATGGGCCCTAGGGTGCTGGGGGCTCCACATCTCAAGTTCTCTGCTCTGTGACCGCCTCGTCTGAGCTCGGCAGCAGCAGCTGCGGGAGGTGCTTGCATCTTACCCCTGAGGCCAGGGCAGATTTCTGTCTAGGAAGGAGTCTTCATGACCCCCCTGTACCACCCCGGCACCAGGCCTGGGTCAAGCACCTGGGACACAAGGAGTGGTGGGAACTTGAAGGAAGGGGCTCAGAGAGAGGGCTTCTTAGGCAGGCACTAAGTGGGCCATGCTAGAGCTGAAACCTCTGACTTTGGAGCTGGGTGGTGGGTAATGGAGACCTGACCATGAAACTTTTGCTTTTGAAGTGACACAGGAGTGTGCCCCCTCCCCAGCTCCCATGGACTTGGTTGTCTGACACCGTCACCCCTTTGGAAGGGAGACGCCCTGTCAGATTCCTCTCTCCCCCGACACCTATCTCCACATATCCCCTTGATCACCAAGAGAGCCAGAACCTGGGGAAGATAGAGTCACAGACGGCCGGCTTCATGTAGACACACAGCCATGGGGATGCTGCTATCTAACTACGGCAGCCTAGAGCCCAGCTGCTGTGCGAGGTGAACCCCTTCTAAGCATCTCTGACAGATGGGGCTTGCATACTTCCTGTGGTGGGGAGCTCACTGCCTATCCAGACACAGCTATTAGGATTTGAGTGTGAGAAAGTTCCTCCAGTTTCCCCTGAGCTGCAATATGCCTCTTTCCCCACAGGCGCCGTTAGGAACCTTAGAGTGCTGCCCTCAGGAACCTTGCCTCTGTCTCTTGGAGCTGGTTGGAAACCATACCCCTGCAGGATACTCTCACCTAAGATACACAAGCCTTAATGCTGGAGTCCAGGTTCAAAGTTGGATCTGGAATAACAGGTGGAGAATCAGGATTGCCATGGTTTTTAAAATCAGCTTAGAAATTCACATCTGTTGCAGAGCTGCAAACACTGGCCGCAGCTAGGAGTGGGCTGCGCGTCAGCGCTCCCTGGTGGCGGGTCATTGCCTTGCCCCGGGGCCAGGGTGGGATAGCGCTTTGCAGAAGCGGGGGTCTGCACGGGAACAAGTGCAGAGAGATTGGCACACCCTGGCCCTAGCTCAACTGGGAGGATTTGGTTTATTGTTTTGTGTTGGGTTTTGTGTCTTTTGAAAAACAAGAGATTGAGCCTTTTTATGACATGGATTTTACAGCGTAACGAGGCAGCGTAATTTCCCATTCTCAGCAGCAAGTGCACTTTTTACACTAATTGCATAATTAGACATAATGTACTAATTGCAGTAATGGATGACAGTCAACTAAACTTTAACTTTAAAAACAGGGAGGCGTTGCTGGGGGTGGTGGCGGGGGGCTTTAGGCCTCTGTGAATTTTTCAAAGGGAATCTGCTTCTGAGAGCCCCTGGCAGCTTCCTCTCGGGGGCCAAGGGGCCATGAAGCCACCAGGGCCTCCTCACCTTGTGATCTGGGCCACGCCCCTCCTTCCCTGAGGATCCCCCAACTCCATCCCCCACCAGCTGGGTATCTACCTCCCTTCCCATCAGAACCTGTCCCCCCAGCTTCCCTTCTCCCCCCTGCACACCTCTGGGCTCCTGATACTGAGCAATCCATTCCCTGCTTCCAGCCCGGGAGCGCTTGCCTTTACTCCGGCAGTCCCTGACCCCCAGTGACCCCCGTGTCTGGCAGACTCCTGCCCAGCCCTTCAGGCTCCGCTCGAATGACCTCCCCTCTGAAAATCTATCCCAGTCTTTTCCTTCATACACCCTTGCTGCCCTCCCTACCCCGGCAGACCAGCCTCACTCACAGATGTCTCCTACACACCTGCCCCACCACCACCCCTCTGCCGTTAACAGCCCAAGTGGACATCTCTCCCCTCCGGTGCTGAGTCCCAGGGGGACAGGGACAAGGTCTGGCCCATCTCTGCTGCCCCAGGCTCCAGAGACCCCAACAAGAGCCTGTGGCATGAGTGTGAGTGCCCCAGTGGGGATGTAAGGGCATGGGATGGGGCGGGCCACTAGTGGGCCACCAACCCAGCAGGGCCGCATTGTCATCTGCTCCAGGAAGCCAGGTCTCGAGCCCTCCTCCCCATTCCCATTCTGCCTTTGTGTCCTCCATTGTAGCCCATGCAGGGCCCATTGTAGCGGCCCAGGTAGGCATCTGCGAACCTCTCTAAACAGAGGGTTCATTCCAGGAAGTCCCATTCAGTATGAAGGTTAGCTATTACTGATGTGACAACCAGCCTCACAATGTACAAACTGCATGTGACATGACATGACGCCACATACAGCTTACTGACTGTGGAGCCAGCCCACCACAGGGTGGTGGGGGCATGGCAGGACCACATGGGACCCTAATGTGGCAGCTGATGAAGCTTGCCGCCGAGTGGGCCTTAACCTGCTGCCGGTGCGCTGACTATGTGCTCTGAGGCTCCGGGACCCCTTGCCCTTGCCTTCCTGTAAACCCCACTCCAAAAGGCCAGAGGGGGCCACAACCCCTGCCCCAGGGAGTTCGCTGTCTGCCACACACACACAGCCCAGGGCCTGGTGTGTCCCCGGAGCAGCTGGGTCAGGCTTTTCATGCACCTGGTGTGGGCGGCCCCAGAGGAACGGGGCTGTGGGGCTCACAGGTGGTTGGACACGGGGAACGTCCTGGTTTTGCAGCCTGTCCCGGATCTGTCCTGAGTGCCCTCAGGGGGAGGGTGCCGAGGTAACTGGCTACTCCGTCCACCCTGTGGTTTTCAAGGGTGGTTATTAGCAGCTATGTCAATACCCTCGATTTCTCCGTGAAGGGAGAAGACAGGTGCAGCAGCAGCCTGGTGGGGGTGAGGGCAAGGGCCAGCATTGCCCTGACTGACTGGGGCCCCTGAGCTGGTCACTGCCAGTCCGTCCATCCCCCCACCTCCCTCTGGGCCCAGCTCAGGATCTCTGGGCCACCGAAAGCCCCCTACCTATCCTCCCACCTAAGGCTCCCCTGATCCCTGGCCCAAATGTACCCCATCCAGCAGCTGGCCCTTGTCTCCAACCCTAGATCCTGTGTCTTTCCCACTGCTTGCCCACGGAGTCCGGTATAGGGAGGTCGTCCCACCATCTCTAGGAACCTGTTGACCTGAGGGCTGGGCAGTTAAAACTCCCCCCAACTGCTCCTTTCAGTCCTAGGGAGACACTGAGATGTGGCTAAAAGGGGCTGGAGAATAGTAAATCCTCCAGGAAGGCCATATCCTGGGGTTCAGCTCCCCCTCCCCACCTGCCTGTACCCTGCTCAGCGCCCTGGGCAGGGGAAGTGGGGCAGGACGCCAGAGGACCCAGCTGAAGCCCCAGCTGAGCCTGAGCCTGAGGAGTCAGGCAGCAGCAGGGCCCAGCCTCCATCAAATCTTTCTCGTTCCATTTTCTTTCTGATTTAATTTTCCAGAGATTAGGGCCCGTTCACCTTCACTGCAGAGAAGAGCCTCACACGCGTGCCTGTTTTAACTCCCAGGGCTGGGTGGTTGGTTAGCCGAGCAGGTTGGTTCTTCTGGTCATCCACCCTCCTCCCCTGCAGAATGGCCCTCCTGCCTTCCACGGGCCTCAGCCTTCCAGTATCCCTCTGAGTCCCCGAGGCCCCTTTCAGGCCGCCCAGATTCCAAGCTGATCCCCTGCGCCTCATTTTCAAGTTTGGGGATCAGTGCAGGGAACAGAACTGCAGAGAGCGTGACCTAAAGCCAGCACTTTGGAGAAGAGTGGCCATTCTTATCTGAGCAGCTGCGTGACCTGTCCTGTGTGGTCCTCAGTGCCCTACCTGCTAATCGGGCACCATCAGAATGGTCCTTCCTCAGGGCTTGTATATCAGAGAGGCCAAGTATATGAAGCAGCAGCCTTTGGGTGGCCAGAGTCAACACACGGCAAACAGGGCTGTTTCTGCGGCCTCCGCAGCCCCTCTTCCTTCCTTCCTTTTCCATCCTCTCCCTTGCATCCCTTGCTCTCATTTTTGTATCCATCTCTCCCACCCTCCTCCTCTCCCTGGGCAGGTTGGGTGCTGACTTGGGTCCAGGCCCCACTGCTGCTGACTCTCTGGGACTTAGCTAAATGCCTCAACAGTCTGATGGGGGGCTGCCCAGGTCAGCGGTCCTGGGCCTTTTGTCTCCTGTGTGGCTGCCCCGTGTTCAGGTGCCTCAGCGCTTATTCCACTCCCAGGCAGGACTGTTTGGAGCTGGGAGGATTAAGGCTGGCTCCATCTGCCCCTGCAAGCATCTGCGCTCCCTGTCCAAGGTCACTGTTCCTCCAAGCGTCCTCCAGGCCCACCTCCCCTTTTGTGTGGACACCTCTGGGAGCAGGAGGCTAGGCAGAGTCCCTGGGGCCCCCGCAGGCCCCGGAATTCCCGAGGCCAGAAGGCAAGCTGGTCAGACATGCTGCTTCACAAAAGAGTTAACTGAAGCTGAGAGAGGGGTGGGGTTGCGGCCAGCACTGTGGGGCTTGGGTGGGGGTGTTGAGGGAAGTGGGTGGGAGGGAGAGGAGAGAGAGACATGCAAGGACAGGTCTTGGTCACTGGTAAGGGGTGCCCTCGAGGCGTGGGAGCTGAGCACTGGCCGTGGGTGGTGGTGCAGGATGGAGGAGCCGGGAGTTGCTGGGAACGAGGGGCTGCAAACCGCCTCCTGAACTGTCACTCAGCACCTCTGTCGCTGTGTCTCCTGCTCTCCCCAACATGTGCCCCTCGTCCCAGCCGGCCTATACCCTAGTCTGCTGCCCGGTCCCACTGCCATTCACCGTCTCCTCTGGGGGATGAAGCCCCTGTCTCTTCCTCCTCTGTCACAGCCGGCGTGGAGCTGTCACCGCCGGTAGACCTGCTGGCCCCCGTCTCTTTCTCCTTGGTCCGGCTGCCGGCGCCGAGCTGGGGGCCATGCGGTGCTGTTGTGGGAGTTGTTGGGTTTTTCCAATTAGCTGTCTGGGCCAAGGACGCCAGCGGGCACACAGTCCTGCTGTGGTTGTTGAGGCCCTGCGCCCGGCGCCCTGCTCTTTCCATTGCTTCTGAGTTCGCTCCAGGGACCAGGGCTAGTGCCTGGGGTTGAG
Organism: Muntiacus reevesi; assembly: GCF_963930625.1. Taxonomy (NCBI): domain Eukaryota; kingdom Metazoa; phylum Chordata; class Mammalia; order Artiodactyla; family Cervidae; genus Muntiacus; species Muntiacus reevesi. The sequence continues at coordinate 107,874,998 of NC_089252.1, forward strand.
GGGAGCCAGGCTGGTGCTCTGGAGCTGCCCTGGGCCCTCCCGGACTTCCTGCCGGGCCTGCAGGTGGAAAGCACTCCCCGGGCCGCATCAGTGGGGGGCTGACCTCTCCCCCGGGTGGGACCATCTGCTGGGCTGTGTCGCATGGATCTCTGGGACACAGGGTTCAGCTCAGGGCCCCACCCCAGGGGACGGGGACAGCTGGAGCAGGTCCAGGGGGACGTTGAGAGGGGTGGCACCTGGGAAGGGAGGATGGAGGGCTCTTGCCTCTCAGGGGCTCATTTGGGATTGGGGGGCAGGCTTGGCTAGAGCTCAACTCAACCAGTCCCTGCAGTTCTGGAATTGTGCCCTTATCTCCCCAGAAATTCCTTCTTGCCCACTGCCCTACCCTCACTCTAGGGAGGATATAGATAGGCAGGCAGGGGAGGTAGACACAGTGTGAGCAGAGGTGTGGCAGGAGGGACCCAGAGGTCTGAGTGCACCTGCCAATTTGAGCAGCCTCGAATTCTGGCACCAGCACCCAGCAGAAGGATATCATAATGGGAACTTCCCTGGCAGTCCAGTGGTTAAGACATCGCATGCTTCCACTGCAGGAGGCACGGGTTCCATCCCTGGTCAGGGAACTAAGATCCTGCATGCTGCATGGTATAGCCGAAAAAAATAGGGGGAGAAAAGGATGCCATGGTGGGTCTTTGGGTAGACCCAGGAAGAAAACCTGGCAGGTGTGGCCCCAAACTCCAAAGGACAGCACATCTGCAGGAGGAGGTGGAGGAGTCAGACCTAGGTCGTGCTGGCCCTGGAGCTTTTCTCCTGAACACAGAATTGGGCACACGCATTGGCTGATGTTTCCTTTGTACACAGACCCAGTGCCTGGGGAGCAATGGAAGGGAGGTGGCCATGGCTGTAGACTGTCCATGGCGTCCCTGTGTGTAGGCCCCCCTGTTATCACCACCGTGGCTGAGGCCAAGATGGTGGAGACAAAGACAGGCTGATTGATGGAAGGGGGGCTGCCCAAGGAGGCCTGGGAGGGTGGGCGGGATGGGAGGTGGGCAGACTGGGGGAGACCAAGGCTGCCTGCCCAGCAGTGGGAGCGGAAGGCTTTGGATCCTAAGTATTCAGACCTAGCTGGGAGAGAGTGGAGGGAGAGTAGGGGCAGGAATGGGGCTATGATTCCGTCCGCAGAATTCTGGTGATCCTAAACAATAGCAATAACGCTGCAAAAACTAATATAGGCTCTTTGTGGCATGAGTCTTTTGGTCCTTGATCAGCGTGTGAGAGGAGGACTGCCATTCTCTGATTTAACAGATCGGACACCGCGATGGGGTATTTCTTAGCAGGGTCCCTGCTTCCAAGCCCTTGCATCTGCTGTCACCGTCCTTGGGTGTGACCCTGCCACTTGGAAACCCACTCTCTCTGCGGCCCCTGAGCCCTGGCTCAGCACCACGCCAGGTTCCCCAGGGCCATCCTAGACCCAGAGCAGAGGGACCCCCAGCTTCCCAGAGGAGAGCTGTCAGGAGGCTGCAAGGTCCAGCCTCCAGTACCAGGGCTGCCCCCACCATGGACAGCCCTGACTGCTGGAGTGCCAGGGAATGACCTTGAATGGGGGAGTCAGTATGGGAACTTCATCCCCTGCCCAGAGAAGCCAGGCGGCTGCGCCCCCTGCTGACGCCAACCGGCCGGGATGCACTTGACAGAAGTTTCAGCCAGTGTGGCTGAGTGAGGCCTCAACACACCTGGGGGCGGTGGTCCAGGATGGGGAAAGGGTGTGTATCTTTCATGTCCCGAAACCTGGGAAGATGTCAGGGACGGCGGGTGACTGGCTTTGCCCCTCACAGTCGTGTGGCCTTGACCTGTCCTCTCCTATTTCTGAGCCTCAGTTTCTCCCACAGTGGGCCCCGGGCTCTGGCCTCCCTGAGTTTCTGTGACCTCCCCTGGGCTCTGACCCCACCACTGTCTTCCATCTGGGGTCTTCTGGCCTGAGGCAGGCCCTGGGAAGCCCGGGAAACAGCCTGACCCGGCGCCCACTGGGGGCCTCCCTCCTGCCTGGCCATGCAGCCAGGCCCGTGACTCTCCCTGTAATCGCCGCGGCTCTGTGGGAAGGAGCGACTTCACCACAAATTATTTTGTTCTAAGAGAAGGACAAAAAGAAAAGAGAAGCCGGGAGGGATGGGGGTGGTGGGAGGAGGAGACTGCCTGAGCCAGCTTTGAGTGGTGCTTTAACCCTTGGGCTGCCAGGGGCCTGCTGGGCAGCAGGCCGGGGCTCTGAAGGCACCCGGTCCCCCACCTCCTCCCCTGTCACATGCCAGAGGCCTTTATCTGCCTACTTTGCCTGTCACTCTCCCGACCTTATCTCCCCCGCCTGTCTGTCTCTCGTCAGCGGCCTCTCCCACCTCCTTATCGCCTCCCCATCGCCTCCTCTCTGCCTCTCCACATCCCTCCACTTCTGCGCAGCCCGATGGCAGAGTCTGGTGGCCGCGGTTCTGTCGTGGCGACCAGCCCGTGACCTTGTGCTGAAGGAGCCAGCTTGCGGCTCAGATTTCCTGGGGTCACCTGGATGGACATGGGGGCTCATTCAGGCTCAGAGGCACTTGTAGGGGTGTGCAGTGCACAATTGCGCACACACACATACACACACGTGCACACACCCAAGACCCCTGTCGTGAACAAAGGCGCTCACGGAAACCTGGTTCCACAGTCCACATACAGCCCCCAGACTTCGTCTAGCGGCCTTAACCCCCACCCCATCTCAACACTCAGGCTCATACACACGGATGGGTGTGTGTTGAGCCACAGCGCACATTCACACACGCAGATGCTGACTCTCAGATTTACATCCTCACATGCGTGTGCACACAGGCCAAGCCCCACCAAGGAAGAGGGGAGGCAGATTCGTTCCTCCCGTGCGCCTCTTCTTCCCCGATCCCTGCCCCCATATTCTGTGCCCAGGACAGAGGAGCCCCTCGGGGCACACCAAACTCCCACAGTGGTTTCTGCAAGTGCTTTGGGGAAGTGCCAGCCAAAGTGGGGTATGGATGCCTCAGCCTGTGTGGAGAGGTGGCTCGGTGTGTGTGTGATGCATGTGTGGGTTGATGAGTGTGAGAACACCTTCGTGTCGGTATGTGGTGTACAGAATGTGCCTCTTGGCTCCATCTCCCCACAGCACCCTGCCTCCCATCCAGCAGCACCACCACCACCCCGCCCCCCGCTGTTATTAGCAAACCTGAGCCGGTCAGGGAGGTGCCGCTTGTGGCCCCTGGACAGGGAACCCTGAGTCCCAGAGAAGGTGGTGACAACCTCGTCCCACCAGACTCACACAACCAGTGCAAGCAGTGGAGCCATGGCCTTGAACTTCTTCCACGTCTATCGGAGCTTGGGCGGGACCCCCAGACCTCCCTGTTCTCTCTCGATGGCCAAAGCTGGGGTCAAGGTAGAGGTGAGGACCGTTCCGTGGGGTACTGTGCAGCGAGGGTGCCTCAGGACATGTCTCAGCCATGTCTCAGGAGTGGGGGATCACCCTGGCCTCACCCCAGGCTTTTGCTTCCTTCCAGATCTACAAGGACAACAGGAATCTGTTTGAGGTGCAGGAGAATGAGCCTCAGAAGCTGGTGGAGAAGGTGGCGGGGGACATTGAGAGCCTGCTGGACAGGAAGGTGCAGGCCCTGAAGGTAGGTGCGGTTGTGTGGGTGGAGGGAGGACCAGGCAGAGTGGCCTGCATCGTGAGGGCACCTCCCCGACCTACCCTGAACACACAGCCCTCCTGGCCCTCTGAAGCCAGGCCAGGCCATCACTGGCAGGCTTTGTCACATGGACTATGGGCATCTGCTGGCAGGAGCAAGATGATTTCATGTGGAGCTGGGGCCTTGGGGGCCCTGCATGGGTACAGTGGCAACCCCGGTCCGCCCTCTGTTGGGCTTGAGGTCTTCCTGTTCCTCCACTCTGCCTATGAATGTGCCAGGGGTGAGCACTTGGCCAGGATGTGTATGTGTGCGTGCGTGCTCAGTCATGTCTCTTTGCCACCCAATGGGCTGTAGCCTGCCAGATTTCCTCTATCCATGGAGATTCTCCAGGCAAGAATACTGGAGTGGGTTGCCATTCCCTTCTCCAGTGAATCTTCCCAACCCAGGGATCAAACCTGTGTCTCTGGCATTGGCAGGCGGATTCTTTACCACTGAGCCACCTGGGAATCCCCCCTGGCCAGGATAGCGACCTATTAGTGGCTGGGAAGGTGGCCTGCAGACTCTGAGGCAGGGGGAGTGTGGAGGGCCCTGAATGCCTCACAGAGCAGGCTGTGGTTATGTGATGCTGGAGGTTGGAGCTCCTGTTCTGCCCACGACTTCTCCACCTGCCTCTGGGCCTCTGTGTTCCCATCTCTGCTGAGAGCTTGTGCCTCTCGGCTCCAAGACACCATGGTCCTGCGAGGTGACAGGACCTCCTGGTCCCCCTGACCAGGTCTGCAAAGCCAGCAGACCCTGGTACTCGACCCACCCCTGGGAGAGCAGGTGGAAAAAGGCTCCCGGAGCTGCAGGGTGCCCTGGGTGGGTTGTGCAGGAAAGAAGGGAGGGGGTCCAGGCTGCCCCCAGATCAGAAGCACAAACCGCTCCTGCCCCTGCCTGTGTCACAGAGACGAGTCCAGCAGAAAGGAGTGAAATACTGGTACACATGACAGCGTGGATGAATATGAAAACGTTATATTGAGGGAAAAAAGCTCGTCATAAGGAACACCTATTGTGTGATCCCATATCTGTGAGATGTCCACAATAGGCAAAAGCATAGAAATGGAAAGTACATTAGCAGTTGCCTAGGGCTGGAAGGGAGGGGACAGGGAGTGTCTGCTAATGGGTACAAGGTTTCTTTTTGGGGATGCTGAAAATATTCTAAAATTAGAATGTGGTGATGAGTGCACAACTCTGAAAGGCTAAAAAAAAACCAACACTGAATTGTATATTTTATGTGAGTGAATTTTATAGTATCTCAGTAAAGCTGTCCTTTTTTAACGAGCAAGACCACACTAGCAAGTGTCCCAGCAGGGTCAAATCAGAGCAGCCAAACCCCACACCACATCCAGGCCCTGGGAGGGAATGAGGAACCCCTTCTCCAGGAGCTGGGCCCTCCTGTGCCCCTGGCATCCCCTGCCTGTGCCAGGTGACTTGGGATCATGAACTAGGGAAAGGCCAGCATCCAGGACCAGAGTGGGGGACCCTGAGGGTATCCCACCCAGTGTGGACCCAGAGGGCCCAGAGCTGGGCCCAGCCTGACCTTGGGGTTCTCCTAGTCACAGACAGGGAGACAGTTGGGGAAGTGGACTGTCATGGGGAGGAGGCAGAGCCAAGCCTTCAGCTGCTATGGTCGCCCCTGTGAGGTGCGACAGTATCCTCTGGTTGTAGGAACCGTCTGCCTGCCTCAAGCAGCCAGTGCACCATGTCCCACCCCTGTGCCTTATGCCTAGAACTGAACACTCTGCCCTCCTTTCTCTCGTTCTCTCTTTGTCCCTCTCTCCCCGCTTCATTCCAGATCCCCTGTTTGCCCTCTACTTCCTTGCTTTGCAGCATGCCCCCTCCCCAGCTGCCCAGAGCACAGACCACAAGCCCTGAACTTGTGCGGAAACCATCTGACAGTTTTGGGAAGCGTCTCCCTTTATGCCTGTTTCCCACCCCGGCTTTAGGACCAGTTACCTTGGCAGGGGTTGCTGAGCGGTGGTAACAACAGATGCCCCACCTGCCTTCCACACAGGGAGCCCAGGGCCAGCCCTGCCCAGCCCCTCTGAGCATCCCAGGGCTGGAGTCACTCCTCCAGCTCCTTTCCCCACTCTTGGAAAAACAGGCAGCCTTGACGGCTGAGGGTTGGGGGAGCCCAAAGCCTGGGTCTTGATCCCCACCCTCTCCCTATGCCCCACATGCCATACTCTGCCCCAGAGACAGTGTGGATGTCTGCCTCCTTCCCACCGAGTCCAGCCTGCGTGCCCTGGTTCTCCAGGGAGGAATGACAGGAAGAGGCACTCACTGATCAGGTACTCACCATCCTCTGAGTCTGTCATGTCATCGCACAGCAGTCCCTGAGGGAGAGGGACACTGAGACTCGGACATGCCATGCGTTCGGCCAGGTCTCTCTGACCCTAAGCCAGGCCCCTGACTGCCCACGTTAGTCCAGAGTTGTGCACGGAGCCCAGCGCTCTCCTGGCCAGTGAACCCCTCCTACTGCAACACCCCCTGCGCCAGACCCAGAAGACGCTCCTGTCCATATCTCCGGGGCAAGGAGAGGACCGTCCTTCACCTGCCTTGGTCCTAGTTGTTCAAGATGAGCTTTGCTCTTCATTGTTCTCCATTTTGCTTTTAATCAAGCTCCAGCTCTTTTCTCCTTTCGCATGTGTGTTTGCAGCCTGAGTGCATGTGGAGAGAGGGATGTTGGGGGTCTGGACCTCTCCACACTCCGTTGTCCCTCTAGCCCTGGACCCCATCCAAGAATCCAACTTAAATCCGCTTGCCCTGGTCTGTAGTTTTAATGTGAAGCTTGAAAGGAGGGGACCGAGCAACGCAGGACGGAAGTTCATTGTCTCATCTAATCAGGGACAGCCAGTTGTTTGTAACAAGTTTCTCCAAGCTGCACAGAGAGATTTTTCCAGCCAAGAGTCAGGCAGAGCAGGCCAAGTCAGGGACTTCGCAATGCCAGGCAAGCAGCTTCCTGAAGCCCAGGACACCTGCTAGAGCCTCAGCTTAGGAGACATGGCGGGGACCTTCTAGGGACATCTACTATCCTGGAGGATGGGTCCTCTGAGCCAGAGCCTGCTTTGTTTGGGTCTTGAGTCCCAGGAGGGGTAGGGAGGTGCCTCAGTTCTTCTAGCACATTGGAGCCAGAGCTGGACCCAAGTCAGGACTCTCCTGTCATCTCAGATGGAGCCTCTCTCAGAGCCCCTTCCTCAGTAGGGTCATCTCTTGCTTGTATTCCTTCCTCCATCCATTCTTCAGCACTCACTAAAGGCCTACTGTGCGCCAGGCCAGTGCTGGGAGTGCAGTGAGGAAGGACAGGCCCCTGTTCCTGTCCTCTTGGAGCTCTCAGTCTCATCCTGTCCCAGGTCTTAGTTTATCCCTCTGGAAAATGGGGGCATGAGACCATCCCTGCCCAATACTTCCGGTTTCACAGCTCCAGGAGTCATCATTTATAAAGGCCACGGTGAAAACAGTGTCTCTGAAGGTCGTGTCACCTTTAGCATCATCCCGGGCACCCCTGCTATGGGGCTCAGGGGAGAGGCCATGGGAGGTGAGGCATGACCCCACCATGGGGCATCCCAGGCTGCTCTCAGGGACAAGGCCAAGGGCAGTGTGGCTCAGTGAGTGTGGTTCCTAGAGAAAGGAAGCCCAGGGCCAGAGCAGCCAGGCCAGAGCAGGTTGTTAAGGGACATCAGTGTGACAGCTCGAAGTCTGATCCCAGGGACAACTTTACACCTCCAACCTCAAATAAACTGGAGGCAGTGAATTTCTAGCCGAGATCCAGGACCTGGAGACTTTGACCCTTGAGTTCTGCCCTCCCCTGCCCCGCCGCCCCGCGCCTGTGTTCCTCATGCTCCTCCTCAGCTCCTTCTCATTGTCCTGGAGGCCCAGACCCTTCTAGAGCCCATGCCTTTGCATCTTTGCCTTCATGAAGCGTTTTTAACCCTGTGGGCACACTGGAGTCACCTGCAGGGATTTTAAATCGTTATGCCTAGGCCCCACCCTCGACCACATATAGTAGATTATGTAGGGATGAGACTGGGCTTCAGTATTTCTCAATGGTCCACAGATGACTCAGTGTCGAATCAGAGTTCACTACATTTCCCCTAAAAAGTCAGAAATAATTTCTCTCCACAATTACTGGCCTCTTTCTGAGTGTCTACCAAGTGCGCAGCCTAAGATAAGCTGAAACACTTCAGATGTCTGCAGATCCTCCCTGCAACCCGAGAGTTACCCCCTCCTATCCCCATTTTGGGCTTCCCTGGTGGCTTAGATGGTAGACAGTCTGCCTGCAATGCGGGAAACCTGGGTTTGATCCCTAGGTCGGGAAGATCTTCTGGAGAAGGAAATGGCAACCTACTCCAGTATTCTTGCCTGGAGAATTCCACAGACAGTGGAGCCTGGCGGGCTACCATCCATGGGGTCACAAAGAGTCAGACACAGCTGAGAGACTTTCACATACGTACATAAATACATCCCCATTTTACATTTGAGGAAGCAGCCGCAGAGAGGTTACACCACTGGCCCCAGATCTCAGAGCAAAACTAGACCATAGATTCAGGTACTCGGGCTCCAAACCCCAGAAACTGCCCTCCTCTGTGCTGCCGCTAGTGGCCAGGTGCACTTGCCATCCACAAGGGGACAGGGCCAAGGGAAGAGCAGATGGGTCCCCTCTGGCAGAGACTTGCTCTGGGATGACCTAGTGACCTTGGGCCAGGCCTTGCCCCCGCTGCATCTTCCTTGGGCAGTGGAGATAAGACACTGGGTAACCCTCCCAGCCCAACCCCGTGATGCCCAGAGGGATACGGCAGGGAGAGGTACATCGGTGGCTCTGGTCCTAGGGGTTCCAGTGGGCAGCATTCCCACCATCAGTGGCCTCTCTGGGGAGCGAGCATCATTTAAAAAGTAAAATTAAAAACCCTTCTGCACAGGGCCGCCCTGCTTTTGCCGCTAATGGCCACTTAACCCAATTAAACTGATGCATTGTTGGCAGTGGCTGGGTCTGTTCAGGAACTGCGCTCTGGGCTGGGTGTTCAGAGGAGCAGGAGGAATGAGCCAGGGACGGAGCCAAGGGGCCAGGGGCTGTGGGGCATACCACCTGCCGTAGTCAGGAGGGAGAACGTTCTGCCCAGTTCCCCCTGACTCGCTGCTTTCTTTCTCAGACTTCACCTCATGCGGACTTTCTTGCTGTTGGTGCTATGGACATTTTGGGCAGGATGATTCTTTGCTGTGGGGACTGTCTTGTGCATTGCAGGTGGTTAAGCAGCATCCTGACCCTCTGCCTGCTAGAGGCCAGTGTACATCACTTCTCCAGTTACAAGAACCAGAAATGTCCCCAAGTGTTGCCAGATATCCTCTGGGGGCAAAGTCCTGTTTGGTTGAAAACCCCTGGTCTGATGAAACAGAGAGCTGCAGTCATTGTAGAAACCTCAGAAGCAGGGTGACATTGGGGACCTCAAAGAGACGCAGACAGATGGGGCAGCTGGAACAGGAGGACGATCCCTGCAGTTCAAAGGGGAAGGAGTGAGCTTGGGGCAGCCCGGAGGGGGCGTAATGGATTGCGGGGGAAGTGTTCGGCCTTGGAGGCAGCTGAAGGCCAGATCAAAGCCAGGTCCACAGATATATTCATGGATGGAGGTTGGACAAGCAGAGGGGCCCTGGAAAGACAGGGCCAGGGGTACCACCTGCTGCCAAGGCCTGGCCCAGAGTCGGAGCCTCATGAGTATTTGCAGAACAGAGGCTCGGGCTGTGGCTCCAGGTCACCCTCTGGGGTCTGACTCCAGACCAGAGAAGCTCTGAAAGGCACACGAATGGTGGACACCACCCTCTGGGGTCTGACTCCAGACCAGAGAAGCTCTGAAAGGCACACGAATGGTGGACACACAGGCAGGGAATTCTGCAGCAGCGGCTGCCTCCACCCACCCTTCTCTGGGCAATTAAAAGGTGTTTATGTGGGGCTGGCGGCGGCTTCTGCCTCCCTTCCATTATGACCATTAAGAGATCTTGACCCTTCCACTTTTCCTGCTCTTGAAAGGAGCTGCGGACACGTGGAGCCAATTAGGCGCACGTGTGGACGCCGAGGGCCCGAACAGCCTTTTCTCCCTGATTGCCGCGTTTACGGCTGATTATTCTCCCCTCACCCAAACAGCGCCACCGCTTCCTGGCAAGGTGCCACTGCCACCCAGAGGAGCCAGCTGGGGCCCCCAGGGATGAGGGAGCGTCGAGGTAGTGAATGGGCATCCACGGGGTGCCCACTATGTGGGAGCCCTTGAGCACCTCTGCCTAAGAGCGACCGCTCGGGAGTGGGGGTCAGAGAGAGGCCCTTGGAGGAGGTGGGCTGCCTGGGTGCAGAAGGGGTGGAGAATCAACGTCCACTCGCTGTGCACCCGAGGGTCCTGGGGCCCAGCGTGAGCCCTGGGCAAAGAGTCTACTCATAGGCTGGTGGACGCACATATGGGAGCCCGCCCCTGCCCGCATCCCTGCCAGGTGGCTGAAAACACAAAGACCTTTGAAGGCGCCCAGGCTGACCTGGTGGGACAGGGAGCTGGCCTCCCTGGGAACAAAGAAGGAGACAGCGCAGGAGGGGTATGGCTAGAGAATGGCCAGGGATCCTCAGGGAAATCCTGCCATTCCCTCCTCTTCTCCCACCTGCCTGAGCTAGTGGGGGTCTGGAAGGGCCAAGCTGTGGGTTTTGGGCTGGACTTCCCTGGTCCCTGGAATTACCCCTGTGGAGCAGGCTCCTTTCCCAGCTCCTCCTGCAAAGTCCAGTGGCCTCAGGAGGGGTCAGAAGAGCTTTAGTCACTCCTCACATCCACTGGCCAAAGAAAGGGTCTGGGGGCTAGAGGTGCAATGTCCCGAGGGTCTTACAACCCTCCAACCTGCCGCTTCTCTGCTGTATTCTCTCCCATGACTGAAGGGCCAAGGATAAGGCTGACTGTAGCTGCACATATAGGCATGTTGCCCTGACCAGCAGCGCCCACCTCCTGTGGGATGCATGACTGAGGCACCCCAGGCCCAGGGCTCACCCCAGGAGGGGGTGTCTGAGCCTCTCCTACCTGGTGGCCCTGCTCAGGAGGCCAGGTGCATCCCCTGGGGGCAGCATTCAGTCTCCCTGTCGTTCGCTTGCTCTCTCTGTCATTCAGCAAACCTCCACTGCCCCTAGCCTGACCCTGGGTGTGGTGCCTCTCTCCGCTCACGGTGCGGCAGAATTCCCATTTTACAGATGAGGAAACAGGCTCAGAGGTGATGCCAACCCAACCACTGCCTGGCTGAGACAGGGTCATGGTTTCCCCGCTCCACTGGCTCCTGAGCCAGTGTGCCTACCCCTCTGGAGAAGAAGCAGAGCTGTGCTGACTGGGGCAGAGAGGAAGAAGCCCAGGGTTGGGAAGGAAAATGGTGAGGGTCTTCCAGACAGAGGGCAGAGCACAAGCAAGGGCAGGAGCTCCGCTGGGGGTCCCTGGGGAACAGCTGGTCAGGGCAGCTGGGTGCACATGCAGGCACTGCCTTGTGTTCCCTTTTTAACACCCCTGCCCCCTGCCCGCCACAGGAAATCTAGGGCATGGGGTAGGGCGGTGGGCCACTGGCCAAGTGGAGAAAATGAACCCTGGGACCAAGGGTGATTGATTTGCTGGACTCGTTCCCCAGAGGCCAGCACTGTGGGATGAGCCTCTCCCACTCTGCCCACCCTCCTGAGGGTCCTAGCTGGCAAAGGGGAGGGGACACAGATGCTGGGAAGCAGAGTGAAAGGGCCTGCAGGTGCCACAGGGACAAGCCAGTCTAATTCAGGATCAGAGAAGTGAGAAATATAATTGAGTTTTAATAGCATCTGGCCGTTTGTTCTGAAATCCTCGTGTACAAGGGCTGGGGGAGGTGGTGTGCGTCTAAGGCAGGGCGGGCTAGTGGCCCTCCAGGACGACAGACTTCGAGGGGACAGAAAACAAGCTACGAGGTGTGGAGATCCGCTGACATGGGAGGGGCAAGTCTAAGAAGACAACCTGGAGGAGGTGGTGTTTGAGCTGAGCCTTGGAAGGTTGGCAGTGGGGTAGTGCCTGGGGATTTCTGAAGGTGGAGAAAAGGAAGAAGGAAGGCACCGAGCCCTAGCCTAGCAGTGAAGTGACTCAGACTGAATCTGCTGAGACAAGGGTTGTGGGCTGGGAAGGGAGCCAGGAAGGTGCAGCCTGTGCATAACTATTTCCACTGGAGGGGAGAGAGGATGGGGAGGTGACAGAGGTGGGGGGAAGTGTTCTGGGGTGGTCGCTGCATATCTGTAAACATGGCCCTTTGGAAACCACCAGCAGTCCTGAGAGCAGCCATTCACCTCTCTCAGCCCGTTTTCTGTGGCTCAGAATACCCAGCGAGCAGTCTCTGTAGCAGTGGGTATCTGAAGAAGAGTGAATTGTGAGAGTGTGGGTTGGGAGGGCACAGTGCCTTGGCCCAGCCCCAGCATGGGGGGGGGGGGGGCTTTGGGGTGCTGAGAAGGGCCTCAGGTCCCTCGTGGATCCCTCAGCTGTCTTCTCCAAGTCCACACCTGAAGGCTGGACCAGCCCCCAGCGCCATAGTGACCCCATGCAGGGGCTTGTGAGGTTGACCCTGCCTCAGCGTGTCATGGGATATCTGGTCTTCCGTGTCTTCTGCTTCCTTTAGCCTCTGTTTTCTGAGTGCTGAGCACCTCCTGTGTATACATGCCAGCCTAGGTTATTAGCAACAGGGACAGTATCCTGCAGGTCACCTCCTTTGAGGCATACCGTCTGCTCAAGGTGAAGGGGTGTGACCCATGCCACGAAGTGTGGATCCAGGGTGGTGAGCCCGTGGATATTGACCAGGTCTGGGGGAATTGGAATGGGGGAAAGGAGGAGTGTTACTGGAGTCTCAGCCAGGCAGAGGAGAGGAAGGAAGAGGATCCAAGGCAGAGGGCACAGCAGAGTACAAAGGCCAGAGGTAAGAAAGTATGTGCGTGGAGTGTCTGGACATCTGCCCACGCATGGAGGCGGAGGGCTTCACCTCTGGCTGGCTCCGCAGAGCACGTACACGGAGGCACTGGGAGGTGGGCCTCGACATAGAGGCAGGAATGGGCTGTGCCCCATGTGGGTGCTGTTCCTTGGAATCTAGCTGCAACCTCACCCAGTGACCACAATCTGGGTCATCCTGACCTTACACTACCCCCGAAAGAATCTCTGACCAAGAGTCCCTCTTAGGAAGGTGGAACTTGGCACATGATACAGGTGAGCAAGAGGGGGCCAAGAATTAAGGGCCTCACCCTCCACTATGTGCAGCCCGCACACTCCCCTTGAGCAGCACCAGGCCCTAGGTAACGCTCACACTCTCTGAACCTCAGTTTTCTTACCTGTCCAGTAGAACCACAAGTGCAGCCTCACAGGTCTGTCATCAGAGCTTATGCCCAGGCCGTGGTGACATCAGCTGAGCATGGGGCACCATGCCGTTGTCAGGTGGGATGGACCCCAATGGACACGACTGACCTGTGCTCCGTCAGCCCCGCCCCACCCTGCTGGTAGGCCAACGCTAGGCTGTAGGACCTCATGCCAACTCTACCCACTCTCCTAACACCTCATCCAGAGCCCAGCTCCCACCTCTGTGGGCCACACTGTCCAGGCTGCTCCATGCTTCCTGCCTCCTGCCACAGGCATTGGGACCCTTATTTGAGAGGCTGGTCACGGTTGCCAGGCCCTTTGTTCCAGCCTTCCTGTGTTTGCCCACTCTGTGCCTCGGCGAATGGGAGTCGCAGCATGTTTGCTGTGTCAACACCAGCTGGAGCCTAGTTATCAAGATAGCCCAGGGTACGAGGCCCCATCCACCAGCTGCCCAGGTCCCTAGGGTCCAGCCCCTTCCTGGGCTGTTGGGGCGGATGGGTCAGTGGGGCAGCTCCCATGCCTCACCCATTCACCCACAGGACTGCCCGACCTGGGCCAGGCAAGTGGCTGGAAGCAGCAAAGACAGCCCTAGGCAGGAAACTGGACTCGGGTCAGGCACAGTGTCACCTTGGGATGACTCAGGAGGACTCCCTGGTAGAGTCAGCCTCCCAGCCTTTGAAGTCTAGATTTGGGGCTTATCCACCCTCTATGAAGAAGGCCTTTGACCTCCCGGGTCCCAGTGCCAGCCCTCTCCTCCCTGGGTTCCCAGTCATCAGATCCAGAGACATCAGAGGAGAGGGGGCCTGAACAGTCCAGCAGATGGACACATGGATGGACAGGCAGTGAGACAGGGTCCAGGCAAGGGATCAGAACTCCAGGAGAGGCCTCGAGGGGGCCTGAGCCAGGCCAGCTGACATGCATGTGTGAGCCGTGCAGGTGTGGGAAGGTGGGGGAGCCACAGCACGGGGGAGGCAGAGGTGGGCAGCCTCTGGCTGGTGGCTTGTACTGAGGGGTGCCTGTCACAGACAGACAGGGGAACAGAGGTCCAGAGACAGGGAACGACTTGCCCTGAGCCTGGGGAGAACTCAGGTTCCCGCCTTTTAAACAAGGCTGTTCCACCACTTGGGGCCCTCATCCTTTGGCCACGTGGCAGAGCTGAATCTTTAAACCCTATTTACTTATGAAGGAGACCCCCACCCACTTCATCAGTAGGTTTTCCAGAAATGAGTCTTTCAAGGGTGACTCACTCAGGAGACTGAGGCCTCCGAGGCGTGGACCAGGCAGGCATCTGGGTCAGGAGGCAGAAGGGCCAAGTGGAGTCTCAGGTACAGCACTGCTGCATCAGCTATGTGGCCTTTGCTGGTGATTTCTCATCTCAGAGTTTCAGTTTCCTCATCTGTAAAATGGGGTGGTAAGAGTCCACCCGGCGGGATTGCCGAGAGGGTCATCCAAGGTGAGACTTGATCAGTTCATAGACATGTGCATGCCATGGGGTTATTGCTGTTACAAGGAAGGGGCTTGGTCCACAGCAAAGATCCCCATCACTTGACCTCACTTTGGGAGTGTGTGGAAAAGCACCCCAGTTTACCTCGAAGTGAGGAGACGTGGCACTGAGGCTGAGGCTAGAAGGATGGAGGAATCTGCCTGCCAGAGGGTGGGGAAAAGCATTGAGAAAGGGAACAGCATGAGGGCCCTGGGGGTGGGGAGGGAAGGTCACACAGAGTTCATTGTGGCTGCAGATTAGCTTGGGGTAGGAGAGCAGGGCTGAGACCCTCTGAGTCTCAAATGTTCACATGCAGGACCCCCACCACAAACAAAAGCCCCCACCCAAAGACACAAGCTTGTTGGGGAGGGAGTGGTGGTGGAGGAGCACATGTGAGTGTGGACATATGTGTGTGTGTGTGTGCGTGCGCATGCACGCACATGTACGTCCACGCCACAATCTCCCAGTGATGTGACACGGACCTTTCCCCACCACCCGTGTGCATACCTAGGCCTCCTTTTATCAAATATTCTTCTGCTAATCTCATCTCCCTGGGTGACTGCCGTGTAATTAGCTCATTTTGCAAAATATTTCATCTGTCACATTTTCCCCTCGCCTGTTCCTTCTCCCAGGAATGGGTAGGAGTGGACATGGCGAGGGAAGATTTCTAGGCCTGGGGCCACCTCACAGGTCAGCTCTGGCCCTGCCCCCTGCACACAGGGCCCGCCACGTGCATCGGTACCTGCACAAGGCCTCCTCAATGCACATCCCAAACCCAGGGCCTGGTGAGCAGGTGGCGGTTAGTGGGCAGAGCCTGAGTGTCCGTGTCCTTTCTGGGTCAGGAGGAAGGGATGGTTCAGGCCTGACTGAGCCCTGCCGGGGTCGGGGCACCTGTGCGCTCCTGGTCATACCTGGGGACAACTCAGGCCCAAGCCGGGCTCAGACTAATGAGCTCCTAAGTGGGCACATGCAATGGCAGGCAGGGATGAGGCAGGATGCCAGGTGGCCTCTGCTCGGCACAGGTGGCCATGTGTGGATGGACTGAGCCCCAGGTGTGCAATAAACACTTGGTTCCTAAGAGCCCTAGTGATCTTTCATTAGTACCTATCTGCCTCCTGGGCCCCAGTGGACAAGGGCTCACAGAGCGTGGCTTACCCAAGCCCCCACACTCCCACTCACCCACCCCAGCCATGGTCGGGTCTAGCTGTGAGATGGGGGCTGTTCGAACGGTGGACTGTGAACAGGGCACATGTGGAGACCCCTGATGGATCACATGTGGCCCAGGCCTTGTCCCTGACCCCGCAGGATGGCTCTGGCCAAGGGGCTCTGGAGGTGGGGCCAAGCAGAGGGAGCCATCTCTGTTGAGCCCCTACGTCCCTTGACCCATTCCCAGATGGAAAACCTGCAGCTTCTGAGGCCCCATCAGGGCAGAGAGCTCTCAGTGGCTCAGAACCTGCTGCAGTCAGGACCCCGGGCGGCTGGAAGGATGGGGCTTGGAGCCCTCGGCTGGCATGGCCTACTTTCCCTCGCGCCCGCCCCCCACTCTCTCCCCGCCTTCTTTTGCTTCCACTCCCTCGGGATGTAAATTCTCTTAAACTTTTAATTAAAAACATTCTGCTTTCTCCCCCCAAGATTTGCTTCCCTGTGATTTTCCTCTTAGGAGGAGAAATAGGGGGAAGGGGGTGGCAGGCAGGGAGTGGAGGTCAAGCCATCCTGGGTCTCCATGGCGAAACCAGGGGAACCAAGTCCTGGTGCAGAGGAGGCACTGGCTGCCCCCTGCCCTGGGTCACCGTCCCTGGCTCGCCAGCTCTGCCGAGGGAGACACTTCTGAGGACCCCATCCCCGGGTGTTGCAGCCAGATTTGGGGAAGGGCACCAGCTCCCTGCATGCACTCCCACCACATCCCACAGAATCACTCAAGACCACAGCAGCACGTGCCCATATGCACCGCATCTAAGGCGCCGTGTTCTCCTGTGAGAGTGCTGTGAGCTCCATGGGTCACAGCTCGGAGACGTGCCCTACAGGTTTACTCATCAGGCGAGATGCAGTCCCAGGCTGTGTCGTGGCCTCAGGGTCACCCGCTGGGTCACACGTGCTTCACAGGTCAGAATCCAAGTTCAGTTCAGAGGCACAAGATCAAGTCCTGGCTCACAAGATCATGGCCGAGGGATGCTGGGACACAGATCCTTGACGTCAGGGAACCAGAACACCTTCTTTAATTATGGGGCTGGAGACAGGCTGGCCTGTCCCCGTGCCCCCGGCAGTGGCCCATTAACCTGTCCCTGAGTCTGGAGGGAGATGCCACCATGTCCTCAGGTGCCCATTTGAGAACTGGAGCCCTCTAAATGTCTGCAAGTTCTTCCTTGCAAGGTCTGCAAGGATCCAACCAGATCAGATCCTGCAAGATCTGACCGTGATCTCTCTTGCTAAAGCCTTTCCTTGGCTCCACCTTTTAGGCTTCCTTGTCTTGTAAGTCCTTCCTTGTCCAGCAGACACGAGTCCCCACCTCCACATGTTCCTGTCAGCTCCCCACTCGTTTGCAGGTGAGGGGCTCCACCTTAGGGCTTCTGGGCCCAGCCCAGGAAGCCTCCCACAAACTCACAGCTTCCTCTGGGCACACCCCCCATGACGCATCCTGAGATGCTGCCATTGCAGGTTGTACCTCTCCCACCTCCAGAGACCCTCTTCCAGCCCCCAAGGGCCAAGGGACTCAAGACAGCACTGCCATCTCCTCCTACCTTCTCATCTCCACAGGACTCATTCAGTTGATACATACAGGGATGGAGGCTTTTTTCTCCCTTCGCAGCCCATCTCACCTGAAACTGTCATGCCAGGTGCTGCTCGTGCATTCATTCCCCAAGTACACACGTGTGTGCCAGGCCCTGTGCTGGTTGCTGGGAACTTGACAGTGACAGAGCAAACCCAGTCCTGCCTTTGGGGACCTTCTGGTCCAGATGGAAGGCAGAGGGGTGGAATGTGTAATGGGGTGTCAGAGGACAGTCACAGCAGGGAGGCCAGGGGCACCGCCACCCCCACCCACAGTGCAGACCTGGGCATGAGCAAGGGTGCAAGTGGTAAGAAGGAGGAGCCAGCCCTTCCTCCTGACTCAGTGAGGGGAGCCTCATTTCCTCACCTGGGACACAGCTTCCGAGCATTAGTTTGAGTCACCCCTGCCCTTGCCATGAGCCTGAATGGCAGGAGCTCTGCAGACACCCTCCTGTGCCTAGCCGGGCCTCTATACAGGTGGTGAGATGAGCAGGGTGGGCCAAGCAGGTGGCGCTGGACCTTCCTGGGTTGCCCAGCCCTGGGGCACCCTGGCGTCAGCAAAATAGAACTCCAAGTGCCCTTTAGAGTTCATAGCAGTGATAGGGGGACCCTCCCAAGGCCAGAAGACAAGTGGAGTGTATGTCTGCTCAGTGGGGGTTGTCTCTGGCTGGAACACACCCCATGTGCGCATCAGGGATGGCACTTGATGGATATGCATGCCCATGTGTATGGCTGAGGAGGGCGGGGCTCTCCGGAGCAGAGCTTACGTGCGTGGGGGTGTGAGAGATGTGTGGTGTGTGCTGGAAGAGTGGTGAGCTGGGGTAGGAAGGGAGGGGAGAACTCTACCATCTTGTGATGTCTATTGCATCAGCGTGGCTCATCCCACTTTAGGCACTCTTGTGAGTGTGCTTCAGATACCAGCAAATACGTGTGTGTATATAAAGCCATGTTCTTGTGTCCTGTCTCCCAGTCTACAGCCACAGGCGCACAGTCAAGGCCTAGGCCCTCATGTGAATGCCTACTAATAGACGTGGAATATGTGTACAAGTGTGCGTCTCGACCCGCATTTGCCCGGGTGTGATATTGATCTGTGTGTCCCAGGCAGACACAAACGCACCTACGCGTTCCTGCTTGGAAAGCCCTGGTGATCCCTGGTGCCCAGCCCCATCATAGCTGTCTCCCTCTCTCTGGTCCCCACACCACTGCCTCTACAGGCAGACAGACTAGGGTGAATATTTCATTTGGGGAAATTGAGGCACAGAAGGCAAGAGGAACTTGCCCTAGACTCACAAGCTCTAGCTACGACCCAGGTCTCCCAAGATCCCATCTCAGTCTGATGTGGCCCTGTGGCTTGTGAAGTGTCTCCCCACACTCCCTGCAGTGCCCGAGGAGCCCAGGACACAGGGTGGTGGTTCATAGGGCACCCCCATCCTTGCCGGCTCTCACCTCCGAAGGGACTCCCTGAGGCTCAAATCAGCAGGCATGTTCCACAGCAGGTCTCCCCACGGTGGAGCCTCCGAACTCATAGTTGTAACAGCTTAGGAGGAGGAACCATTCCCTGGGCTTCCTGCAGAGAGGTGGCCTGCATACAAGAGAAATAAGGGTCTCAGCCCGGTCTCTAGTGTCAGCCCCTGCACTCTGTCCCCTTCTCATCCTGCCTTCCTGGAATTCGCTCCTCTCCTGTCTGTCCCTCTGGCTCTGCCTCCTGTCTTCTCACTTCTCCACACTCCCATCTACCCACCAGGGGCATTTCTGGGTTTGTTTCAGCAGCTCCTGACAATCTGCTCAAGCTGATAAACTTTCAGAGGTCAACTGTGCCCTCAGTCCCCACGGACCCAGTTCTGGCCCAAGGGTGGGATGCAGGAGGAATCAGACCCCACTGTGACCTCAAGAGAACCCGGCCCAGGATGGCCAGCCTTGTAAACCAGCCTGGCACCTGCCCCTCAGTAACCAGAGACATGAGAGGCTAAGCAGCAAGAGGCCCAGCACAGGGTGCAACCGAGCTGAGCATTAGGAGCCAGGAAACAGTTGTCCAGGCAGAGGAGGAGGAGGAGAATGGCCTTCCATGCAGGAGTGTCGTGTGTAAAAGCGTGGAGGTGAGAGAGTGTCATGATAACCGGGTATTATCAAGCCCCTGTCTCATGCCTCTTGAGTGTCTGTGCAGCTAGACATTCATTCATTCTTTTGTTTATTCACCAAACAGTTACCAAGAGCTGGGCACTAGGGCTGCTGGATGGAAAAAAACAGCATTGTCCCTGCCTCTGAGAAAGAACAGTCTGCTGGGAAATTATAGACAGAGCAGCGAAGTCCTTGACGAGGGCACGCAGGCACTGATGGGGATGCGCAGGCACTCAAGGAGGAAGTTGGAGGACATGTGGGCATTGTGGGATCCCCAGGGAGGGGTCTGGCCAGAACTGAGGCTCATTTGTCAGCCTTTCTTCCCCCCATTCATCAGTACTTGGTATTCGGTCCTCAGAGGCCCTCATAGCCGGGAAGGCCCTTGGCAGCCCAAGTGTGTATCCTTCATGGTGCTGGCAGTGAACTGGAGACCCGAGGCCCAGAACTCAAGTCTCCATGGCTTCTTTTCAAGAATGTAGTTGTAGGGACTTCCCTGGTGGTCCAGTGGTTAAGAATTCGCCTTCCACTGCAGGTTCAATCCCTGGTCAGGGAACTGGGATCCCACATGTCGCGGGGCAACTAAGCTGTCGTGGGGCAAATAAACTGAGTGCCACAGCTAGAGAGATGTCCTAGAGAAGCCAGAGCCCATGCACCACATCAGAAATCCTGTGTACTGCAAATAAGACCTGATGCAGTCAAATAATAAGTAAATATTCATTTAAGAACAGAAGAATGTAGTTGTATTGGATGAAGCCAAGACTGTCTATAGCCAGAACTCACACAGGACTCAGCGCTCTCTGTGCAGCACCTCCTGCAGCCCAGACGTGAAATTGCAGGTCCAGGAGGCTGCTCTGGAATAAGTGCCCTCAGAATAGGGTTTGTGCCCTTCTCAGGCTGGCAGGAGCAAGTGGGGGCCGTGGGCATTTCACTGAGCCTCAGTTTCTCACCGCAGAACAGCAGCATAATTCCTGGCTTGCCTGCCACACTGAGGGGTTGTGGAGATGGAGAGAGCTGGCTCCCCTGGCAGAAGCTCTCCGGGGGCCTTTCTGCCTGGGGCATGGGGGGAGGGATGACATAGGGCTGCCCCACCACTGCCCCCAAAGCACAGAAGCAGGGCTGATGGCTGCCTTCCTCCCCCCACCAGAGCTTTCAAGCCATCCATCACTTATAAATTCTCATTTCTAAATAAAATGATTTGTTAATTTGAATGAGTGATCGCCACTCGTCCAAGCCTCTTTGCAGGCCCGGGAACAGCTTGTGGGCTCCCAGAGCCCCGTGCCGCCGGCCTGGCACAGACTTGGAGGGGTTGTTTTCGATTTAAATGTGAATTGAATGAGGAGAAAAATGTTTCTCTTGGCAATTCCATAGGAGCTCGCTCTTCTGACAGATGTTTGAGTTTATTATCCCATCGGGCTAGCGTTTTGTTGAGCAGAATTGCTAATTATTTCAGAGGCCCGGCCACAGTCGAGGAGGAAAGGGAGGTGGCGGGTGTGGCTTTGGGTGACATCTGTCAACAGGCGGGCACTGGGATGCCAGGCCCAGCCCACCATCTCCCCACTCCCCTCCTGGGATCTGCAGGCATTTCTAGGCAGGAGCTGCCCTGCCCCTCGGTTTCTGCTTCACGGGGTACCTAGAGGAGGCAAAAGGGTTTGTTCTTGCCAGCATCCCTTTGGCTTCACAATGAAGAGCCTGTAAGATTGCGCTGGGGGCTGTGTGTTGCTTGTATGTAGTGGGTTATGAGTGTTGGATGGAAATAAGCTCCGGAGAGGCCAGTGCTCTGCTCACTGTGTAAAGTCAAAGTTGTTGATTATAAGGACTGCATCTGGGCAGGGGCCCAGCTTGCGCAGGCACATAGCTGCTTATCTTCATAGCCATGGGCTCTGTGTGGTTTGGCATGACCGTGTGCTGTGCTTGTGGGTCACGAGTTGCCTGGCGTGACTTTGTGTGTCTGTGGATGAGATGTCTGTGGTCGAGCTGCTCAGGCCTTTGAGGTACGGCTCCAATTCATTCCTGTCCCAGTCTATGCGCCCCAAGGTGAGGAAGGCCTGGGAAGAGAGATGGCCAGAGGAGACTGGACCTCAGGAAGGGTGAGCCGAGGCTGGCTGGAGCAGGGCTAGTTCCCTGATACCCAGCAGGGGACCCCAGGTTTCTACTGAACTGGGTCTGAAGGCCCCCCATTCCACACAGCTCATGTCTGACTCCAGTTCATGTGTGATGCTGGAGGAGACAGTTCCTCCTGCAGTCTCCCCTGAGAAACACTCACACTGAGAAAGCCCCCCATCTCTACCCCTTTCCTTACCGCTTCCTAAGTCCCAAGACAAGAGCCCCGGGTGCCCTGGCCACCCCTAGTCCTGATAGCTCGGGACCCGGCACTTGAGTGTCTCCCTATCCTTGAGTGTCTCATCCCCTTCCCCCATCTGCCTCCACACTCATTCTCCACCCTCTCCCTCAGTTCCAGGCTCAATGAAGCTCGACTCCCTAGGTTCATCACAAAGGTAGAAGCAGCAGCTGGGCAGGCTTTTATAACCCTAATTAACACCAGATCCCGGCGAGTGGGGCTGGGGGGGGTGGGGGTGGGGGTGTCCCAGCTCTAGAACTGTGAAGCAGGCCGAGCCCAGCAGAGTACGAGGCAGGGAGGGTCCACCTTGATGCTGGGTCAGGGGAGACGGTCAATGCAGCTGGGCCGCAGAAGATGACAGGGAGCCCTGTGGCCTCTGTCTCTCTCCATCTTCAGTCCTGGACCCTGGCAGCCATCCTCATGGGGGGATGGGGAGGGGTGCCCAGCCACCCCCAAGGCTGAGATCCTGCCATGCATCTCTGATTGACCGTGTGTCCCTGGGAACCAGGCCCTCTCCCTCCTCTGGATAAAACTCCACTGTGACATCCTTCCATTAAATAGGACATGTTCAGAAGAGAAAATTGCTACTATTTTCCCCTTTTACTTCACTGTCATCAAAAATTGATCCCATATTGCATCCTTATTTCAAAGAATGAGCTAAAAAAAATAAAATAAAATAAAAATTCCCACTCCTCAGAGTGGCAGCTGCATCAAACTTCCCGTTCCTCCCACCTCCTCCCCCCCCCCCCAAAAAAAAAGAGAAAGGAGGAAAAGGAAAATGGGTCCATGGAAGGGCCATGCCACTGCCAGCCCTTCTGGAGCTGTTGCATGTGGTGGGGCCGTGGCTTTGGGAGAGAGGAGGTTGGGGCCCAGTCTGCGGACAGAGGGGGATTTCAGTCTGGTGAAATGTGGTAGAAAATGGGGTAATTGGGGGAGGTTAATTTGGATCTAAATGGAGCGATTCATTATCTCAATAAGAAGCATCTCGTTTTCCAGGGAGACGGCTGTGCCTGCCAGCCAGATGCCGGTCAGCCCATTGGCTCGGTGCAGGGCCCTGCCGCCCATCCTCAGGAGATCTAGCCTCCCAGAATCACTTACTCTCCTTGGCTCATGGGATGGGGAGATAGGGGAGCAAAGACAGGGGTCCAGGAAGGGGGAACACTGAGGCTGAGACTGGGGAGTGTGTGACACCCCACAGAGCACGGAGGCCCCCTGACTCTCAGAACAGTCTTCCTTCCCATGGGTCTAGCTGCTTCCTAAAAGAGGAGAGAATGGGTGGGGTGGGGAGCACAGTTTAATCTGCTTTATTTCCCAGTACATTTGACAAACTATTGAGCAGCTCTCCACGAAAGCACAGAGTTTTTCCCACAACTAAGGGGTCACATGCCACAACTAAAAAATCACGCGTGCTGCAGCTGAAGATCCAGTGCAGCCAAGTGAATTAAATATATTCTTCAAAGGCACAAAGTTGGGGCTTCCCTGGTGGCCCAGTGGTAAAGAATCCACCTGCCAATGCAAGGGACACGGGTTCAGTCCCTGCTCCAGGAAGATCCCACATGCCATGGAGCCGCTGAGCCATGTGCCACAGCTACGGAGCCCACGTGCTACAACAGCTGAAGCCATCGTGCCTAGAGCCCGTGCTCTGCAACGAGAGGAGCCACTGCCGTGAGAAGCCCGGGCACCACAATGAAGAGTAGCCGCCACCCACCACAACTAGAGAAAGCCCATGTGCAGCAACAAAGACCCACCTCAATCAAAAAATACTCTTTTTTAAAAATAAAAAGCACAGGGTTTTAAAAACATAGAATATGTATAGTAAGAATGAGACAAAAGAGCCAAGATGAGCAACCCCAGGACCAGCTGCTTGGTCTAGTTGAGCCTCCAGTTTGACTGTGAGCCTCCTGGTAGCCAAAGGAACAAGGGTGAGCCAGTGCTTTGTGTTCTAACCAATGGAGATGAGACATTTAAATCAACTCCCCACAGAAGCCAAGTCTTGCTTCCCATGGGTTGGTGTTTGGGGAAGACTTTCACAATGTGTCGCTCAGCGTCTCCCACCTTTACTAGGAGCAGAGTCTGGGAGCTGACACTTGGGCTGCAGTCCAGAGCGTGTCCCTTCTCCTGAGGCTTCAGATCCCATCTGGTCCTTGCCGGGGACTGCAGGAGAGAGCCGCTGACAGTGCTGGGATCACCAGTCCCACAGGTGTGGCCAACACAGGCTACAGTGCGTCTGATAGATGTAGGGGTGTGTCCTGCCTCCTGCCAGTTCTGTGGCTGTGGAGTACTCAACCCCATTGACCTGTGCCTCCTTCTTCTGGAAAGTGGACCGGTAGCAGCAGCCTCACCCTCCATGGACTCTGGGCCCCCATAAGTGATAACTGTAGTCCTGAAGGCATCCAGTGGGGCCGTTGGTTTGGGACTGGTGCACAGGATTTCCTTGCTCTGGATATGTGTCTAGCCTAGTGTTGGCTGTACCATGAGTAGGGGCTGGGGGGCAGGGTGAGCATGGAGACAGGTGGAAGCCCCTCCCTCTACTGTGAATGCTGTAAGAACAAGGCAGAGAGCCTCATTTGGCCTGTGTCTCTGGCACAGGCCCTCAACATGTTTGCTGAAAGAAGAAGGAGGAGGGGACCTGGGCATCTCCTGTTCATTTATTCCATACTGTGGTTTTAGTTCATATAAGATAACACAAAACAAAGTGATCGCAGTGGGGTGAGGGATGGGAGGAAGGTAAACCAGTGGACAAATCAAGGGCACACTGGAGAAGTGGATCGTTAGGCATGAATGAGGCAGGTGGCAGCCAGAGGGCCCGTGTGGCCAGGTGCGCATGGCAGGCGGCAGGGTCTAGGGGTCCAGAAGTTTTCACATGCCCAGCCACGGCAGGAAGCTGCCCTGCCCACCTGAGCCTTAGGAGATGAATTCTTGACACGAAGGTGAGGACCACCTACCATGTGCAAATGGATCTGGACGCACATTTGCACGCATGCATGCATATACTCAGGGGTTCCCATGCCCATGTGCACAGGTATTCATATACATGGGCCTTCTTAATGTCTGCACTTGAATTCACATCCTTTCATGCGGGTACACCTGTGTATATGTTCAAGTGCAAATGCACACACGTCCTCCTTCTTCAATTCCAAGTCCTCCACCCCCAGGATTGCAAAACGGTTGACCACAAAGTCCAGTGGAAGAGGTCTCCTCTCCCCCTGGCTACTAAAGTGGAAGATCCCTTGGGCAGACCTTCCTCCCTGGAGGCCCAAGAGTCCCCAGTCACAGGAGTCCCACTTGCCCTCTCTTTCCTGTGGGAGAGCAGTAGGAGGCTTTGGGGGATAGGGGAATGACATCAGGCTTCAGAATATTGGGGAGGGAAGGTCCCCATGGCCAGGACCTGACCCCAAGGATGGGTCAACAGGCTTGGGCCATGCAGAGCCAGGGGCTGGGAATCAGATGGAGGCTTTCAATACCTTGGTGGGCTGAGGCTGGGCTGACCCTAGGGCACAAAGACCCTCCCTGCCTCACAGAGTGCCTGGCTCTGGATTTAGTGAAAGGAAACAGACCCGAGAGTGGTGAGCAAGTTCTAAACTTAGCCTCATTTCTCACCCCCATGTTAGTGGTGGGGAGGAGGGGTGTCCCACCTCTTGCTGAGCTTTGATGTTGCCACCTATGAAGTGGGCTGAAGATCACTCATGGAGGGTCTGCCCTGACAAGCATGGAAGGGTGGCCCTGGGGCTGATCCAGCCAGCCCAGGACTCAGAGTCTGCTCCACTGGGCCCTGCCCTTCCAGGCCTTCAACTCAGGCTACAGCCTCAGATCTAGGCACAGCTGAGCACAGCTGCCTGCAAAGGATCACTAAACTTAACACTGATGAACACAAACCCACAGCAGCACCCCAGCCCTGACGCTGTGAGGGTCACAGGCTGTGCTGGGCGGCAGTGCTGGAGGCTGACCACAAGTGAAGGAGGGCTCCTGGGGGCCCGAGGTTACTGAATGGCCTTGAGGACATGCAACCCCCACCTTCTCCACATATACCTCCTATCTTCTCTGACCTCAGCCTGGGCCCTGGGAAAGGGGCAGGAACTCCATGGCCACCCAGGATGATGACTGCAAGGTCATGCAGTGAAGCTGAAGATGAGCTCAGGCCCACCCAAGTCTCCTCCTGCCCCCGAAATCTCTCACCCAGCCCCAAAGTGTTCCCCTGTCCCATTCTCTCTGATCCACAGCCATCCAAAGGCTCCTTTCCTCCTCAGAGGGGCTTCAGGGTCTCAGAGGGGGCTCAGGATGTCTCATGGGTGAATTGATGAGTGGGGGAGGGAGGTTTAGTTACAAAGTCCTAAGGACAGCCCCCCCATCCTGCCCTCAAAGAGCTGTGAGTGCAAACTGAGTAACCCTCCTCTGAGCCTCAGTTTCCTCATCTGGAAAATGGGTTTGGAATGGGACCAGCTTTGTAGGGGCTGCTCTAGAGATTCATAAACAGTGCACTCACGTGCTCAGTGGTGTGGCTGTGACAACAGGTCCAAGTGCACTTCCAGTTCCAGGAATTCCCTGACAACCCTAAATATTTCAGGAACACTCAAAGCCCCACCTGAGCACCTGGCTGTGGTTTCTCCTCCCTGGAAAAGTCCTGACCCTTTCCTGTAGCTGGCTCTGGCCCCGCTCCAGGAGCTACTTCTTTAGGCAGCCCCAGGTCCACACTTCCGCACTCCCAGTGACATCTGCCTCTCTTACTGTTGTGTTGTTTTTTAGTCACTAAGTTGTGTCTGACTCTCTGTGTCCCCACAGACTGTAGCCCACCAGGCTCCTCTGTCCATGAGATTTCCTAGGCAAGAATACTGGAGTGGGTTGCCATTTCCTTCTCCAGGGGATCTTCCCGACCTGGGGGTTGAACCCGCATCTCCTGCATTGATAGATGGGTTCTTTACCCCTGGGCCACCAGGGCTGGCCCTTCCTAATAAGCACACGTGCCTCCAGGCTCCATGTGGTCAGCACCTC
Source organism: Muntiacus reevesi (assembly GCF_963930625.1). Classification (NCBI taxonomy): domain Eukaryota; kingdom Metazoa; phylum Chordata; class Mammalia; order Artiodactyla; family Cervidae; genus Muntiacus; species Muntiacus reevesi. Next base: position 107,901,761 of record NC_089252.1, read on the forward strand.
AGCGTTCTCCTGTTTTCCCATTGATGCAGTGGCAGTGGATGGTGCCACTTTCCCCTTTCACAAGGAGGAAAACCGAGGCCAGGAGAGGTGATTTCACCCAGTTAGGATAGATCTTAGTCCACCGTGGGTCCATCACTAGAGGGGTCTCACCCGCACAAAGACCAGCCTGAAGGCCTGAGGAGACCAGGGGCTGAAGTGGCCTTAGCCAGCTGAGATTCAGGGGTTCCTAAACAGACTCCCTGACCCTTGTCCCAGGGGAGCGGGGCTGCAGCCTGAATTGGGGGGAGAATGGGTAGGCAGAGATGCCCCAAATAGGCCAGCATGTGCTGCCTGGCTGCCGTCCCACCCTCCCCAGCTGGTGCCATGGCTCTATGGCCGTTGCTAGGCATCTGTAAGGCCCAGGTGGGCCCTACCTGTCGCGGAGCAGCCGCGCGGTGTGGGGTAGGCACGGGGCCCGGGGAAGGAGCAAGGCCGCCTCCGCCTGCCCGCCCTCCTCTCACTTGGCAGCAGCAAGCAGAAGCCATTAGCGCCTGGCAGCCCGTGTCCCACGGTTCTGACAAACGCCTTAAATGTTGTCGCCAAGGCCCCAGCTGTCCCTCCGGCCGCCTTTACTCCTCGTAATAACCAAGTGTCGAGGCTGATTGGAGCAGCGGGATGCAGCCGGTATTCAGAGCAGCTTTTACCCTGGCCGTTTCCACCTGGCAGCCAGGCTGCGCCCACCCCACCCTCCACCTCCACGCCTTTGTCCGCCTGTCGCCTCTGCCCAGGCCCCCAGCATCGCCCCCGGGCCAACCAGTGCCTTGCTTCGTGTCCCAGGTGGGGCCTGTGTTGCTGCCCCACCAGAGCTGGTGGGCAGTGATGGACTGGAGTCTCAAGCATCCACGTCCAGCAGAATGGTGACCCCAGTGGAAAGAAAGATATGGCTCCCATTCCCACCCTTCTGGGTGACCTCTGCCGGGGAACCCCTGCTTTCCCTTGGTTCAGTTTCATCTCTCAGCCTTGGTGTCCTTGTCGGTGGAATGGGAGTGATGACTGGGCTTCATGGGGCTTAAAGGGAACATATGTGTGAAGCAAGGTGTGAATCACAATGTCCTGTGGAAGAGATTCGGCCACACCGAGACCACAAACACCCTGGGACAGAAGGAGGCTTGGGAGGAGCAACCTCCTGCATCAGCCGCCCTGGCCCCTCCTCTCCCCAGGACTGTGTGCTGCTGAGGCTCCCGTTTGGAATCCCCTTCCTTCTCCTCTCTGTGTAGCCTTGTCCTTCACATTTGGCCTGCTCTTCCATCTTCCAGGAACCCTCCCAGTTTGGTCTAACCACACTACTCTCCCTCAGGTGTTTGTTTTTGGCTGTTCCGTATGGCAGGTGGGATCTTAGTTCCCCAACCAGGGATCGAACCCGTGCCCCCTGAATAGGGAGCACAGAGTCTTAACCCTTGGGTCACCAAGGAAGCCCCTCCTATAGGTTTTATGTGATCTTTTGAATGGGTTCTAGATCCTCAACGTTATCTTATTGTCTGCCTTCATCCTCCCATGGCCTTGTGAGGTCAGGACTATGCAGAGCTTTGTTTTAGGGTCAAAGCAACTAAGGTTCAATGGATTAAGTGACAATGGACATGAACTTGGGCAAACTCTGGGAGATAGTGAGAGACAGGGAGGCCTGGTGTCCTGAAGTCCATGAGGTCTGCAAAGAATCAGACACATCTGAGCAACTGAACAACAACAAGGTTGTTGTGAGGGACAAGGTTGTTGTAAGGTTCAGTGAGGGACAAGCATCAGTCGCTCACATCAGACATGGTGCTCCTGGCTCTGCCCCCCATGGGGTGCTGTGGTCGCTGATCAGGGAATTAAAGTCAGCCTTACCCTCCCAGGGGCTTTGCCCACCCCACCCCTTGGCCATGGGAGCTTCCTTCCTGAGACACCCAGTTACAAGCACCAGTGTCCAGGACAGATTTGGTTGGTTGATTTATGAGGTCTCTGACCACTGAATCACTTGTTTACAGGTTCCTTAGTCTTCTGATGATGCTGGAGGGTGGTGGGCAGAGAAGGGTAAAGAGTAGCCTCTGCCCATTCATGAAACTTTTCTCAGGGATGCAGAGGTGATGGGCCAGAAGGTGGTGAGGGCAGTGATACAGGTGGTGATCCCAAGGAGACGCGAAACACAAGCGGTGGAGTAATGGCCATAGTGAAGGCAGTGGAGGTGATGTTGATAGTGGAGTTGACGGTAGACAGTGATGATAGCAGTAGTGACAGTAGTGGTGTTGGTGACCGTGATGATGGGGATGAAGGTAGCAATGGTGTAGCTACTGGTGATGGTGGTGACAGTGATGGGGGTAACCCCTGGGGATGACAGTGGTGATGCTGATGGGAATAACTCTGGCGATGACAGTGGGAGTGGTGCTGGGGTGGTAAGGACAATGTGGGCAGTGGTGATGGGGTCATCGTGGTGGTGATGATGAAACAGTGTTGGCAGTGGTGATGGGGAATGTTGACCAGTAGTCATGGGAATGTTGATGGTGGTTAAGTAGGAATCAGTGATGACGATGGAGATAATGGTGATGAGAGTGATGAAAGGAGCCCTCTGGTGGTGGCAGAGGTGATGGTGGTGGTAGTGACGGGATTGTGGGGCTAGCAAGGCTTCCTCTGGAGTGTCCCTCACGACAGAGTCCCCCAGGCAACCCTGCCCACATGTGGGCTGTGCCCAAGCTGGCAGCAGGACTCAGTGGGGCTTGCTTGATTCTCTTTTTCTCTTAACCTCCAGCGAGCATAGCCTTCTGGGTAATGAGATGCAAATTGACAGAAAAGACAATGAGCCAGCCTGCGGCCGGTAGGGCAGCTTTTAGAGTCAGGCTGATTGCCTCTGTGCCAATTTGCATGGCATTAGCTGTACACGTCTCCGCCAACAGGCTCGTGCACTTCATCAGAGGTCACCTGTATGGCTGCATTCAACAAGGGGTGGTGACCTGTGATCCGGACGAGGGACGGGGCAAGGCCACTCTGACTCTGACCTGACCAGAGCTCCAGGGTGTGGTGCTGAGAAGTCTGGGCCTGTGGGAAAGTCTAGTGGGTGAGGGGACTTCATGGTCAGCCAGGGATGACCATAGCCATGGGTCTAGTTTGGCCAGCACCATGGTTCCATCTGGGCATGTGTTGCAAAGGGGACAAACAGGCCTCCGTCAAAAGGAAGGCCTCAGTACAAGTCCAGGCTCTTGGGATGCCTCACTACAGGTCCAGGCTCTGCCCCTAACTGGCACGGTTGCCTGGTCAGTCCCTCCAGGCAGTGACTCCCCCCCTGTGCAGTAGGGGCCCCAGCCTCGTTGTCTCCACACTGAAAGTAATGGTCATCAAGCCCGGCCCTGTCTACTGTGTCTTAGCCACAGTTCTCCATGCCAAAGTCACGTGTTGCAGCCCTCTGAGAGGACCCATCCTTGTCACTGTTACTGTCACTTAAGGACTGCGCCTGGGATAATTCCTAGAGTGGGACCCCGGGGGCCTAAGCAGGGCAACGACCCAAGTGGATTCCCAAACCCAGTCCTGCAGGCCGCCTGGCCATCCCTCCTACTCTGTCCAAGGTGCTGAAAGTCCTGGCCCAACTGCCCTGGGGTCCTCGCAGCAAGGTTAGCCAGGGGCCCCCTTCCCTGCCGCCCTTGCTCTCTGAGCCCTGCCACCTGTCTGACCCAGTGCAACCCAAGAGTTCACCGCATACCCTCCCCCGGGACAGACCACAGTGGAACCAGGGGCTCTTTCCTTCTGCCCCCCACCTCCAGCCCAGCCAGCGCCCCCTAGGCACATCCCGTGCCCCTCTGGGCCCGCCTCCCTCCTCACCGTCCCACTGCCTCTCCCCCCGAGGTTAGGCCTAATCAGAGCTAATCAGAAAATTATGAGCTGCCTGATTACTGATTAGATTCCTAATGTTAATAGAGTCGAGAAGGGCCCGCTCAGGCTGTGTTTTAGGAAAAAGTGTAAAAATAACATCATGGAAAGGGAGCATGGTGGCTGGGTGAGGGCTTGGGCTCTGCCGTCCGCACAGGCGGAGGCTCCAGCTCTGCTGTTCTAATTGGTGGGGGGCGCTCAGGCTCAACTTTCAAGTGGAAGGACATTTCATAGCGGGAGGCCTCCTAGCACCCCTAAATTCTGCCGGCAAAGTTGCCACCCCAGGCAGCTCTTCCTGCAGAGGGCTCACAAGCTCTGTGCTCAGGACAGTGAGACAGTTGCAGCAGGAATACAGGAAGGCTCACCACCTGTGAGCAGGGCTGTGTCTGTGCTGCTCACGGACCTACTCATTCCCGGCACAGTCCAGGCACACAGAAGATGCTTAGTAAACATTTATTACAGGGAAGAGGGAAGGTCACAGCAATGCCTTCTCACTGGGGCCACCACCCTCCCCTGGTGGGGCAAAGAGGCATCTGAGAAGTCTTCCTGGAGGAGGGTGTTGGAGCATGTCAGGAAAATGTACTCACCTGGGTGGGGCGGGCAGCAGGGGGTGCCGAACTCCCCAGGGGCCCATGTCCACCTCCCCCAGCCTCTCCAGCAGGGCCCCCATGGCTTTTGCTTTGAAACCATCTCATCACTGACTTGACAGCAGCGGAGTGGGACTAGTGGATGCCATTTTTATGAAGTCCAGAGTGGGGTCAGGGTCCTGGAGTGCAAACATCGGCATTTCAGACACCCAAGGTGACTCCTTGGCTCCTCTAGGTGGGTGCCCCAGTGAGGCCCATACTTAGACTCAGCCTCCCCCTGTGCTCACCTTTACTTCCACACCACCTTGTACCCCTGGGGTCTGTCAGTGCTGCTTCTGACCTGGCCTCTGCCACCTCCATCCCAGGGAAACCCAGGACCTCTAAGACGGCACGTCCCTAAGGGCATCTTCGGATCCACTCCCCCCCCCCCCACCCCTCTCCACTGGCCATGGTAGAAGCCTGTGCCCAGATCTGGGGCCACTGCAACCCAAGAACCAATTCCCTGCCCTCAAAAGACTATGTCTGGGAGGGAACCAGACACAACAGTAATGGAGACCCCACAGGGGATTCTGGAAACCCAAGCCTGGCAGGAGACTGGGATTCCCGGAAGAGGTAGATGGGCGCTGACTCCCAGCAGATGGGGAGGGGGCATGGAGGGCCGTCGAGGTTCAGGGCACAGCACAGACAAGTGGAGGGAACCTAAGCATGGCAGGAGGCAGAGTTCAAGGTCAGCATGATGGGAGTGACAAGTGTAACAGACAGGCCACAGAACCCTGTAAAGGATGGCGACAGGAAAGGGGGCGTGGTCAGGACATCCAGGAAACACTGGATGGGGGCACAGGAGCCTGAAGGTGTGAGGGCCTGAGGCAGATGAGCTTATGCCAAGCAGCTTGGGTGGGAACCTGAAGTTGGGTTGGAGCAGGGGAGGGCAGTATTCTGGAGAGGAGAAAGAGGTCATGAGTACTGGGGGCTTTGGTGGGGAGCAACTTCTAAGGGGTGACCTGAGGGAAGTGACATCCCAGCCTGGGTGAGTTGAGTAGGACCCTGAAATGGGCCCTTGGTCGGTTCCTAGGGCAGGTCTGGACTGAGGGCTAAGTTGCTGGGGGACAGTGGACAGAGGTGGTGCCGAGGAGAGGGACAGTCTGTCGAAATGAACTTCGGAGGGAAAGAGGTCAAGTCAAGGTCAGAAGGCCCAGGAGAGAAACGAGGTTGAAAGAAGCAGTCAGAAGGTCCTGGGGTGAAGCTGAGGGAAGAGGCATCCCACTACCTGGGACTGTGTCCCTGATTTCCAGAGTGGGTTCACACCTCCACAGCCCTGGGAGGGCTGGGTGGGCTTCTGGTCCCTTTTATGGCCATGAGAAACTGAGGTCCAGAGAGAAAAGGTCCGTGCTTCTCAAAGTACATGCTGGGCCAGTCACCAAGCCCTAGGAGCTCGGTCCTCCTAAGCGACTAGGGCATTGTCACACACAGGGACACACACACCCATGCCCACACGTGTGTGTCTCTAGTACATGACCTGATGGAGGAAACTTAGACAAAAGGCGTGTGGTCCCGCTCTTCTCTTCCTCCTGCCCTGGGCCTGATAACCTTCATGTGATGTGATGTGTTTTTTTAAAAGGATGAAAGAAACTTTGGTAAATTACACCAGGTCTTCTTTCAGAGGGAGGAAGGCTGACAAAGCTGGCAAATTTATGAGAAATTCCACCTGGCTCCCCAGGGGCTGGTTCACAGTGGAGACAGGCAGATTTCATGCCGGCAGCTGAGGACGTGCCAGCTAGGTTGGCGGATTCCGACCCACATGAGCCCCCTGAGGGACTGTGCTGAGTAGGGCAGTGCTTTGGAAGGAATCTAAGCAGCCTCGGAGTCCACCTGGCCTAGCCCTTGGCTCGGGCTCCTCACGACCAAGGTGCCTCCATACGGCAGGGCTCCAGGGCCACAGCCCCAAAATGGACCTGGTGCAGTATGTTGGGCTTACTGGCTTAAATCTCACCAGGGAATCTCTCAAAGGTGCCCAATGGGGGACCCAGGAGACAGCAGCAGTGACCCGGCAGGGCAGGGCCCCAAGAGCTGGGCCTGCCCTGCTGCCTTTAGCATGAGGCCTCGCAGGGCCACTCGCATCCCCTCCCAAAGTAGCCTGATACCAGAGCTGAAATCTGCCATTTCATCTGTAGATCCTGACAGCTGTTCTGTAGATTCATGCTGCTCCCTGCGAATGTTCTGCCAGCCCCCAGAGCCCCCTTTCCTCGCCCCGTGCCCTGTTCACACGTTTTCGTATTGACTGTGGTTCCCGTTGAAAGCTAAAGCATTGAAACCAGTGGAATTTCTGTCATCACCTGAGTACCACTTCCCCTCCTTTCCTTTCTGGGAACGAGCATCTCAGAGTGTATGGCTTTTCTATTTCTGATGTGAAAATGTCCACTTTGGGGATTTCCCTGGCGGTCCATTGGTTAAGACTCCATGCTCCCAAAAGCAGGGGCAATGGGTTCGATCTCTGGTCAGGAAATTAAATCTCACATGCCATAGGGCACAGCCTAAAAAAATTAAATTTTTAAAAAGAAGGAAATGTCCACTTTAGGGTTCATATCAGTAACAGGACAGAGTGGGTTTTTTAAATGTCCTCCTGTGAAAAAATATAAGCTGGCAACCATCCTTGGGGGCTCAGAATTATCCTCTCTGGTCTGAAATTCAAGCCTCTGGACACCAGGCTCCCCAGCCGCATCTCCTTCTTCATCAGAAGCCACCCCTCCCTTCTTCGTATTTTTCCTGGGAAATTGAAACGCAGGCTGCCCCTTGTGGGTGGGGACCGAGGGGGCACAGACATTGATAAACAAGGCTGAGGTGCCCACAGGGAGTGAACAAGCGCAGGCCCGGGGCCGCTTCCAGAGGGGAACCACGATTCGAATGAGCTTTTCCCTGTTACATGTATTCTGACCTTTTTTAAAAAAAGAAAAAAATTCCATTTTACTAAATTTTTTCATCAGCTCCTGGAGAATTCATGTGGCTGCTGAGGGAAAAGGTCAGGGAGCCTGTCGCTGCCAACAACAGTGCGGGCATCACGTGGCATCTCCCCCTCCGCCAGGTGCCCTTTGCAGCTCGGAGTGTTTGTTGTTTTCCCTGCAGTTTTGGTTGCTGGATTTTTGGTCTGGGTTTGGGGTGTTTGTTTGTTTTTCATCTGTTCCAGTGGTTGTTTCTTCTTATTTATTTATTTATTTCTGGTTGCGCTGGGTCTTCGCTGCTGTGTGAGGACTTTTCTCTAGTTGCAATGAGTGGGGCAGCTCTCCATTGTGGTGCGTGGGCTTCTCACTGGAGTGGCTTCTCTTGTTGTGGAGCACAGACCCCAGGGCATTCGGACTTCCGTAGTTGTGGCACACAGGCCTAGTTGCTCCACGGCATGTGGAAGATCTTCCTGGACCAGGGATCAAACCCGTGTCCCCTACATTGACAGTGATTCTTAACCACTCTATCACCAAGGAAATCCGATTGTTTCATATTTAAGCTGAAAGCATGGCTAATAAAGAAAGTGTGGGTCAGATGTATCGTGAGACAGGTACCAGATGTGCCTGGAGTGGATGGATGCAGGAAGGGTTGGAAGAAGGGGCCGTGGAGAGGGCGGGAGGGCAGGGCTGAGTGCCCGTGCTACCCAGAAGGTGCCATTAGATGGGAAGGCAAAGCCACAGGCCTCCCCATACCTGCCATGTTTAAGTCGTGGATCCTGCCAGCCTGCTGTATCCACACTGGTGCACTTCTCTTTACCCCCTCAGAATCCAGCAAAATGGGCATCGGGACAGGAGGTCGTGGCGAGTGAGGTCATGCCCGTAAAGCTCTGAGCAGTCAGAGTCGTCGGCTCACCCACCACTCATGTCACAGGCACTGTCCGCCCGCACATGCGCCTTCCCCAGGCCACAAGTTGTGCGAGAACAGGGCCAAGTAAGGGTTCTTCTGGTCCCTGACTGTCTGTGGGTGTACCTGCTTAAAGAAGGTGGCAGATAAACAGGCAGACACCCACTCAGGCTGAGGCGGCAGGAAGAAGGGACCCACAGCACCAGGGTTTCTCTTTCACCTATGCATCTTCCCCTATTGTCAGCCCTGGGGCTGCAGCGCCCTTCTTGCTAAGCTGCATCTTGCTTCATTATTATGCAGATATTTTAATTATGCAGATATGTTTTTAGACAGTTTTAAATATGTATATTATTTACTCATTAGACCATAACAGCTCTGGAAATTGGAAATCTGTATTTAGTATCTATCAGTACACAATACAGAGCTAATACGGGGCCCGCAGGTGGGGAGGGAAGCAGGGTGGCAGGGGCGGCAGTCCTGTGCTAGGCAGGGGCTTCGGGGCACCCCGGTACTTACCCTGTGACACCAGGGTTGGGGGGGGTGGGCTCGGAGCCACATCTTAGAGTCCAGTTACTGATACCCTCTCCTGGGGAAAGGGCCACGGAACCACTCTGGGAAACAGGTCCAGAGACCTGCGGCCAACGAGCCCACCTGGCCAGACCTGATGCTTCCCTGGGAGGTTCGGCGTCCAGCACTGCTGGCAGAATTACTGATGCCCCCTCCACCACTTCCTCACCAGGGGCCCGGGGCAGTGGCACTCACGCTTACAGAACAGGGAACAAAAGGACCCACCTCTCAGGTGTCTTCCCAGGGGTGGGCTGGGGAGGGCGAGGAAGAGGTACAGTCTTCCACCTGTTGTTGGATCAACTGTGCCGTCAGTCCAGGGTAACTCCAGGGGCAGTGTCTGTGGCTGTCTGTCATCATCACCTTCTTTGCTACCCTCTGGCGGTGTTCTCAGGGCACCTACTTGGTGCTGGGACTTCACTCTGAGCTGGCTGCCCCTGACCTCCACCTCGGAGCCCCCATCACAGCTTCTGCCAGGCACGGCCCCCACTGGCACAGCTCTCAATATCCTGTACCCCAAGGTTCAGGCCCTTTTATCCTAAGCCTCTCATATCCTCTTGGAAGAGAGAGTAGCTATAACTAATTAAGACCAAAAAAACTCCTGTGGTCTGTCCCTCTGGGCTACACAAAACAAATCCTGTTTGATGGGCAGTTGTTCCCCAGACCCTTTCAGGCTTGGCCAGCATGGGGTGGGGTGGGGGTGGGGAGCGGGTTTTCCAGGTGAGGGGGATGGGAATGAGGCCAAGAAAAAGTGGAGTCCCCAACCTGGGGGAGGGAGCGGAACCTCAAAAAGGATGGAGCAGCCTGAGGGCTCCAACCCTGCCAGGCCCGAGCCCCGCCCCTCCCATTACGCAGTGGAGTCTTACCCTCCAGATGTTGGCCTCTGAGGAGCGCCCACTGTGGCCCCCAGGCCCCTTATCTCAGGTCACAGTCTGTCTCAGCTCCACAGCAACTGAGAGACTTTGAACTTGGTGAAATTCAAAGGTGTCTGTGCAGGGGGCCGCTCCCTCAGGGGAGCTTTGTCCACAGCTCAGTTCTCCTCTTTCTTGCCTTTTCCTGTAAGAACAGTTTCCGGAGCTGAAGGAAATTGATTGTTAAGTGAAACCCTCTGATAATTGCCTCTGAAATGCCCGCTGTTACCGTGATTGACTTGGCCATGAGCAGCCCTGCTCAGCAGTCCTACCACGGTTCCCTCCAGCGCCCTGGCCGTGATGGAGACATCGCGGGCCAGGCAAGCCACCATCAGCAACTTCGTAGCAGCGTCATCCTCACAGGCGACCCTCACCCTCCAGGATGTGATGAAGAGTCTCAGAGAGGTTAAACCACACGCCTAGGGTCACAGAGCTGACCGGGCACGTCCAAACTCCAGCCTTTACCCAGGTCCACAGACAGTCCTACTTTGATTTATCAGATGGTCGTTGTGTACCTATTTTGCAACCCACTCCAGAATTGCCTGGAGAATTCCATGGACAGAGGAGCCTGGCAGACTGCAGTCCATGGGGGTCGCAAAGAATCGGACACAACTGAGCGACCAACACTTTCAGCGCCCATTGTGTCTACTGCCTGCTAGGGGTCAGGTTTCTGGAACTTGACAGCGGTCAGATACAGCCGCCACCAAGCTCAGAGCTCAAGAGGAAAAGCAAAGGGCTTTCTGAGTTCTGTGATGGGGAGGGAGGGGAGCTTGGCGGGGATCAGGGAGTGGTTAGGAGGAGAATGGAGTCTAAGCTGATGCCTCAAGTGTGAGGAAAGGAAACAGGCTAGAGGAATCTGGGCGGGAGTGCAGAAAGAAGGAGCAGGATGTGCAGGGGCCTGGTACCAGAAGCACCAGACACTGCAGGTTGCTCTGAGAGCAGAGCCCAGAACTCAAGCAGGAAGCTGGTCCCAGGGAGCAGGCATTCAGGGTCAGGGGTGGGAATGGAGCGCATCTCCCCCAGACAGGCAGGAGCCCTGAGACAGACGGAACGGTGTTCCCACCACTGCCCATGCCCTGCTGGGAGTCTCTGTAGATTCTCCTTTACTTATGGACCTCAGTGTCCATCCCCATCCTGTCTCCCCCAGGCCATCAGGGGGACCCAGGGGGAGGTGGGAGGAAAGGGCAAGGAGGATGAACCTCAGGGCAAGGTGAAGACAGAGCTGTGAGCTGTCTCCCAATGAGTCCTGAGCAAGCCTGAGTGCTGTGGGCTCTGTGGAGATGGGTGCCCAGCGGAGGGGAGGGGAGCCCGTGGAGTGGCCAAGGGCGAAAGAAGGCTTGCAGAAGAGGTGAGGAGATGACAGTCCGATAAGTCTGACTGAGGTGGTGGGGCGCACATCCCAAACAGAAAGAGGGGATAATGGGGAGGCCCGGAGGTGGGTGAGGGACCGTGTGCTTAGAGCCAGTGAGGGAGACACCAGAGGACTCGGCCTTATGGGCAGCTTCTGGGAGTTGGAGCAAGGGGGCCGCCAAGAACCCAACTGTCCTCTGAGTGGATAAGGTTACTACTTCTAACGTATAGGCAGGAAATTGAGGGCTGGAGGAAGAAGCCAGGATTTGAACCCAAAGCTCCAGGGTCCCAGCTCTGATCCCTGCCTGGGGCCCCTCGTGCGAACTCCCGTCCTCTCCCCTCTCACCCTGAGACCCGAGGGACCCCAAGCCCCACAACCTGCCCCATCCACCCCCATCCAACTGCCTCAGTTCTTCCTCCCGCACCACCAGGCCAGTATGTTTAGCAGTTTCCACACGTTCAGTGCCTGGGGATGGACTGATTGATCTGTAACACTGAAAAAATAATAATGGCTTGATCGTTACTGAGGATTAAAAGTAATCCTTTCGCTGTGGCTATTGCAACTCTGTTATTCACGAGTCAGCGGGCTGACCCGGGCCTTTGAGCCCATGGGATTCCATAAGCTCAAGGAGGTTGGGGGCTGGGCCCCCCCGCCCTGGTCTCCCTCACCCTGGCCGCTCGCCTGGAGGGCCCGAGGGGCCATCCGCCCCCATGTTCCTGAGGCCCATGACTCGCAGGGTCAGACCTAAGCCCTCAGAAGGTGAAGGAGCAGGCATCCCCACCCAGCGGGGGCGGTACGGGCCAAAGAAAAAGTTCCTCAAGGGCTTGGCCCAGTTTGGAGATTTCAACTAGAGTCACTTTGGTCTTTGCAACCCCATCAACCCTGTGGCTTTTCTGGGGGAAGGGCCCTGATCTGGTTGTTCCCACGTGGGTCCCAGCCTCATCCTCCATGAAGTGGCAATGGCTCCAGGCCCACTCTGAGAAGGGTCTGGCATCCCTGGGAAAGAGGTGGGCCACCAGGCAAGGAAAGGGGGTGTGCAGTGACTGCCAGAGGCTCGCCCCTCGAGATATGACCCCAGGGGATACTCCTGGGGCTCACACACTCCCATCCAGGCCCGCTGGCAGGTATGCACCGGTCAGTGCTCAATTAACAGGAGTGACAAGTGTTGTTAACCCCGTGTGTCACACAGTACATCCTCTGCGGAAGGGTGCTGCCAGCTATGAATCAGGGACCATCAGGGGCTCGGCGTTGGGTGGCAGTGCTTGTGGTTTAGGCTGAAAGGATGCCCCCGAATGGAAAGGGAGGAGCAGAGGCTGAGTGCAGGGGAGCTCCTGGGGTCTCAGAAAAGCTTTGCCTTTTCTGTGCAGAGCCACAGAGAACTGCCAAAGGTTTAGGGGTTTGTGGAGAAGCAGGACAGTCATGCACCCCCAGATCCCCATTTCAAAAGCTCCAGGTGCTGTGCAGAGAAGGATGGCGAAGGGCAAGAGAGGACACAGGAGCCTGGGCTGGGGATGATCAGTAAGGTGGTTAGAGTAACATTTAAAAAAATTTTTTTTAATTTATTTTTATTTATGGCTGTGCTGGGTCTTTGTTGCGGCACACAGGCTTAGTTGCTTCACAATATGTGTGATCTTAATTCCCCGACCAGGGATCAAACCCAGGTCCCCCGCTTTCAAGCTGGATTCTTAACCACTCGACCACCAAGGAAGTCCCAAGAGTTGCATTAAGGGTGAGATATAGGGGGTAATAGTCACAAGGTGGAAGGGCTCACTCCAAGAGGGGGTGTTGTAAGCTTCAGTGGGCCTGAGGATTACCCTCAGAAAGGTATCTAGGCATACAGGAGGGGCCAGGACTGGAGGCAGGATCTAGGAACCATCTAAAAGAGAGGCCTGTGGTTCCTGAAGCTGAATTAAGGCGGGAGGGGCCCAGCCAAGCAAGTATGGCAGTAACAGGTGGACAGAGGACAGGAGCTACAAAAAAGACAGGTGGGGTGGCAGGAGGCTTGACCCTGAAAGGGACTTCCCACCCTGCCCCATGTCCCCCCGCCTCACAGCCTTCGCAGTATTCAGTGCTCTTGGCCAGAGGAGGAGGGGGAGCCAGGCCCAGTGGGAGTGGGGAATAGCGCTGGGCAGCCTTTTTAACAGCCAGAGGTGACATCCTGCCCAGAGGGTGGAGGCTGCAGCTCTGTAAGGATCCCACCAGGCCCCACCACGCTGGAGGGGAGGAAAAGATGGTCCCTTGTTTCTCCCGGTGTGCAGCTGCCAGGCTTTATTTTAGAATCTTTCCTCTGGGGTCCACAAGCCATCAGGCCTGGACTGAGGGATGGGAATGTCTTGAATACCAAGGGGCCAGGGTCCTCTGAGTAGGAGCTGGAGGCCAGAGGGCAGGACCCTACTGCATCACTCATGGGGTGGGAGAGGGCGCTGGGGGGATCAGAGCCTCTCCCCAAGCACGAGCCACTCTATTCCTCCCCGGGCATCGTGGACCCTGTAGAGCGTGCCCACGGACCTTGGTCATGGGCTCCACGAGGCAAACTCAACAGAAGGACCCAGCCTGACCCAGGGTCACTCTGTGACCTCAGGCAGACTGCTCACCATCTCTGTGCCTGGGCATCCTCAGCTGAGGACACATCAAGCGGGCTGTGGATAGTGACAGGTACCCCTGATGTGTTGCTGGCCTGGGGGGGCGGGGCGGATCAAGCCTGGATGCAGCAGGTGACCAGTTCAGGGTGAGTCGTCATTACTGTTAATAAAACTTCACTCAGTTCCGCGGGAGGCCCTAAAGGGCCAGGCTCAGTTCTGTCCTCAGAAGCCTCAGGACTTCCTAAAGGGGCAGGATCCACGGAATCCACAAAATAAGAATCTCTGGGTAATCAGCAGACAAATGGATAAGGAAGCTATGGTACATATACACAGTGGAATATTACTCGGCCATTAAAAAGAATTCATTTTAATCAGTTCTAATGAGATGGATGAAACTGGAGCCCATTATACAGAGTGAAGTAAGCCAGAAAGATAAAGACCAATACAGTATACTAATGCATATATATGGAATTTAGAAAGATGGTAACGATAACCCTATATGCAAGACAGAAAAAGAGACACAGATGTACAGAACAGACTTTTGGACTCTGTGGGAGAAGGCGAGGGTGGAATGTTTTGAGAGACCAGCATCGAAACATGTATATCATCAAGGGTGAAACAGATCACCAGCCCAGGTTGGATGCATGAGACAAGTGCTTGGGGCTGGTGCACTGGGAAGACCCAGAGGGATGGGGTGGGGAGGGAGGTGGGAGGGGGCCTCGGGATGGGGAATACGTGTAAATCCATGGCTGATTCATGTCAATGTATGGCAAAAAACCACTACAATATTGTAAAGTAATTAGCCTCCAACTAATAAAAATAAATGGAAAAAAAATAAATAAAATGTAAAAAAAAAAAAAAAAATTTCTGGGCAGTGAGGATTCAGGCCCAGAGGGTAGCCAAAGGGCTTTAGCGCCTCCTCCAGGAAGCCCTCCCGGATGTCCTAAGTTCCCACAGATCCGAGCTTCCCCAAAGCACCTCAACTACTCTTGCGCTCCTTGTTCTACCTGGTGATGTGTCTCTTTTCCCTTCTGGACTGTGGAAGGCAGGACTGGCTCTGCCATGTCTCCACACATCAGCAAGGTCTGGCACCAGGCGTACCGGGTAACAAAGTGCAGGATACACAGACAGCTGTGCTCAGAGGCACAGGGGCCTCAGTGGAGGAGGCCACAGGAACCAGTGCCGAACGATGTGCCAGGCTTGTGTGGACAGAAGGCTTGGAGATTGCTGCTGGGAGGGGGCTCGGGAAGCCAAGACAAGGACAGTGGGTCTGGGTGGGCAGAGGTGGGCCATGGGCACCTCCTGCTGGGCCCTGAACAAGCTGGGAGCAAATGCATCTGCAAGGCATTCTGTCTCTTGTGTCATTTCATCCTGGACTGGGGAGGGCCTTCCTCTTGGCACGGGTGACACTGGTTTGTAGCGAGTACAGAGTGTCAGTGAGTTTGGCTGCAGGGCCTAGGTCCTGAAACATCTTGGGGATCCCCTTGCCATCCTGTGGGCTGGAAATGTGACTGAGCTGAAGTCCAAGGAGTCCCATGGAGATGCCACTCAGGTCACTCTGTGCAGGCTTTGCCTTTCCTGTGGGTGGGGGAAGGGCCCACACAGCAAGCTGGAGAATGTGTGGGGCTAAGGAATCCCTGAGGGGTCTGGCAGGATGTCCAGGGAACCCCTGAGCTAGCCTGGCCCTGGGGAGTGCGGGGGATGGGGAAGGCTCTGGGCTGGACACAGATCTTCCTCAGCTTCTGACCGTCCTTGCTCTGTCCCTCAGAGACTGGCCGATGCTGCAGAGAACTTCCAGAAAGCCCACCGCTGGCAGGACAACATCAAGGTAAGAACTGCAGTGGCCTCCCCAGGCCTGGGGACCTGTCCACCCCCAGCAAGAGTGGATATGAATTCAGGGGAGGAGGAAGGGGGAGGCTGCACTCACCCACTGGCAGGGCACCAGGGGGTCCGTGGGGTGAAACCGGGAACCTTTGCCCAATGTTCAGCAGGCATTTGAGGTTCCCGAATACACTGATATGGGAGAGCCGCTGGGGGAGAGAGACCCTATCCCCTTCCTAGACTTCCCTAACAGAAGGCCCCCAGGCTGGGATCAGGGACCAGGCTGTCACAGCCAGGAAATCCTCTCCTTCTGCCAGCAGAGCCCAGAGTAAGTGGAGGCAGGAGATGCTGGGAGCAGGACTCTGCTTGAGGACGGAGGGTCCAGAATGTGGGGGAGGGAAGGAATGCCTCACTGACCCCCAGCCTCACATATCCAGGCAGTGTGTTTGATTCAGGGTGGGCTGGAGACACCTTTTGTGTCAGAGGATCACAGAAGAGAGGCCGAGGCAGGGTTCCTCCCAGATTCAGGAAACACCCCCCCATGCCAAGGATGCCCGAGCCTTTGGGGACCAGAGCAGTTGGCAGGGCTCGCTGTGTCCTCCACAGCCACTCGGGAATGTGGGTCATGCTTCCCAGTGGTGTCTGTGCTCAATGCAGGCAGAGGCTCTTAGAGCTAGCCCCTGGGACACAGAGGCCAATAAGGGGTGGGGGAGGCCTTGACTCACTCCAGCTCTGAACCCGGTGCCTCTAGGAGGTGGGAGGGACTGTTATTCCAGCTTCACTGATGAGAACCCTGAGGCACAGAATGGTTGACCTGAGGTTACCTATCGAGGCAGAGAGTCACAGTCAGCCTGTCAGATGCCCGGGAGGCTCCTGTCTGTGATAAAGACCCCGTAAACCTGTTCCTTCTCCCAGTCCCCATCCCCCCACATCACCCTGAACCCCCACCATAACACTCTTCCTTTGCTCCCTGGTGGGTGCTGGGTGCTACCCTCAGGGAGCTCACATGGGGTTGGAGGTAACAGATGATTGTCTACAGTGAACATGTAAATCAACTAATGATTCCCTGGACCCCGCCTCCCTCCCTGGGAGCTGATGGCTGGCCTTTTTCTTGCTCCCCATTTCAGCACTACAAACCCAACCCTGGGCCACCCTGCCTCTTCAGCCTCTTGATTAGAAATATGCACAGCAGCAGCCACTTTGCACTCCCTGGCCACGGGTACCTGCCCCCGCCTGCAAATAACTGCACCCTGCCGACTCCTCACGAGGCCCAGCCTGAGCCGGCACCCAAGGCCCCATCTGGCTGTCCCTGCCTCTCTCATGAGCCTGCCTTCTCCCTCTCCTCCTCCTGTGCTCCAGCCACACCCAACACCTAACTCCAGCCCTGTTTCTGATCTCTCCACCCACTCTGTTCCTCGAGGAAGCCCAACTTGTCTTGTGTCTTCGCTGTGAGTCTGTAGGCACATCAGCCCCTCCACCTGCTGGGTCTCCAAAACCCATGGCTCCTGCTCCGTCCTTTCCTTTGTTTCTGATGTATCTGCTCCCTCCCCTCCCAGCCCAGGACAGGTATGCAGAGCAGGCACAGAGCGGAGTGAAGGAATCGGGGAGTCAGGGACTGGAAGCCCTCAGCCTGGCTTTGTCTCCCTCCTAGTCCAGGCCTGGAACTGGAAGAGGAAAGGGCTGCCTCAGCCCCAAACCCATCTTCTCTTCCTGACTCTGCAGAAAACTCAAGGGTCATCTTACTGGATCCCTGACCCTTGATTTTCAGTCAATCCGAGACAGGAACAGCTTATCCCAGGCCAAAGGGGGCATCCCAGGGGCCTACCGGAAAGGAGAGCCTGGGTCTCGGGGGTGTCCGGGTGCTGAGACAGGTGCTATTGAGGACCCATTCCCCGCACACTGGGCACAGTCACCCAGCAAGAGCTCGCCCTTCTCTGACTTCAGTTTCCCCATTTGGCAAAGGCCTGGCTGGAACTGGGGGCTGTCAGCTCAGGTGTGATGTGTGAAAGGGTCGGTCCACACGTCAGGTCGTGATGGTGCAAGTTGGAGATGATGTGGGTGTACCTCTGCCCATCCCAGCCCATGGGCTCTGGGTGTTCCTGTCCTGAGGCGGAAGAGGGCTCTGCTGGCCCCTGTCCTGACCTGAGATGCCCCCACCCAGGGGTGTGACCACAGGGCCAGCTGGGCCCAGCCTCGTTTGCCTGATGTTTGTCTCCCACCCCCGCCAGTCCATCAGTCTCCCTGTTTGTCCCACAGACAGGGGCGGGTGGTGCTGTAGGCGCCCCCTCCTTTCTAGCTGCACCAACAGGGCCATTCTCCTCCCCAGAAGCAGCAAGCTGCCCAGCTTCCGAGCAGAAAGGCATCAGCCCTAATGCTGGGCCCATTAGCCGCTAGGCCAGCCAGCCCTGTCTGGGCTGCCAGGCAGAACTGCCAGGGTGGGAACTGTCTGTGCCACGGGGACCTGGGGACTTGAGACTGCAGAAAGGATGGTGTTTTTGTCCCTTGTAGGCACACCACCCACCCTTGAAAGTGTGCCCTTCCCAGAACCTTCAGGAAGGAGCCATATTCCTCCCCAGCACTCAGGAGCGCTTACAGCCTGTGCCACGACCCCGGTGGCAAACTCAGGCCCTTTGTACAAGCCAGGCCTCCTCCCAGGAAGGTCCTTACCTCCTTCCGAAGGGCAGCACCTCCCACTTCCAGTTAACTCCCCAGAGTCCCTCTCTTTGGCCGCAACTCTAGGATCAGCCCCCACTCCCCACAGCACCCCCCTTTGGTGCCCCCGTCTTGGATGGCTCCCAGTGCAGCTCCCCCAGGCCAGTGGCCCCGTGGGCTCATCTGTCTGCCCTGCTCACGGCTCCTATTGGCCAGAGGCAACTGAGCCTGACTCAGTGCTGCCCATCACCTGTCCATGTGCCCAGCCGGGTGCCCTGTGGACAGAGTGACCAGGGCCTCGGGCTTCTTACCCCTGAGTGGGGTAGGATTGGCACTCAGCAGTTCTGGGCACGGAGGAAACCCTTGACCCGTGGAGCCATACTGGACTCCACTGCATGGTCAGTGGGGTGTGGCCCTGCCTGTGTCAATGGCACACAGCAGGTCTGTGTGCAGACCTCTGAGAAACAGACAGTGGTGTACCCCCTCCCACACGCACGCACGCACGCACACACACAAGCACACCATTGACACCAGCCCACGGACTTGCAGGATCCTGGAGTCTGCAAAGTCAAAGCTGGGAGAAGAGAACATCTGGAAGGGAAGCGCCCCCCATGTTCCTCTCCCTGGTCCCAGGCCATGACCCCGCACTCCTGGCCGCAGCAGGGATAGAGAACCTGTAGCCACAGCCCTGGCCGCAGCCCTTGGACAGCGCGGCCCTTGTTAGCAGGCGGCCCCTCCCGTGGCCCCTGCAGACAGGCAGCAGGTGCTTTGGTGCGCATAACACTTAGGGTAGATGGAGATGGCCCGCCTGGCGGACACTGTGCCTGGTGCCAGCACCTCACTGTGCCAACATTATCCGCCATCTAAACGGTCACCAGGGAGGAGCCGGGCCAGAGCATGGGTCGTTGGGGGGCAGGAGAGGCCATTGGTCCCAGGGCCTCAGTGCCAGCCCCACGGCCTGCAGGAGACAAAGCCCTGGCCTTGGGAGTGTGATGGAGGAAGCGGTCCTGCCCTGGGGAGTCTGATGGGAGAGACACAGCCCTTCCCTGGGGAGTCTGATGGGAGAGGCGGCACTGCCTCGGTACTCGAAGGGAAGGCTGTGAAGGCTGGGCCAGGCCAAGGAGCCGGCTGGACAGGACAGGTGGCTCCCTGGCCTGAGGTCTGCCCCAGCCATCGGGCCTGCTGCCTGCTTCTCTGCCAAGCCGGCGACAGACGGCTCTCTCGGAAAACAATCCACTTGGCTGAGCTGAACTGGCCATGAGCCAGGGCAGGAAGGCCAAGCGTCCTCACTGGTGCAGTCGGAGAGCTGGCCTGGGTCCTGCATGGGGGCCGGGCAAGCAAGCGGCAGTCGGATCCGACCAAGCCACGGCAGCTGCCTTCCACGACACCAAACGTTAGGTGTCAACTGCTATTCCGCCTGCACGCCCCACACTCACTTCCTCGCCTTCTACCCGCCTGCCAGCATCCCTCATGCTCTCTCTCAGAGAGTGTGTGTGTTGTGTGTATACAAGAGCTGTGTGGGTCCCTAGCCCCACCCCTCACATGTCGTGTATGCACAGAAATCCACCTGCGGGGAGACGTGTGTGAATTCAGAGGGGTGATCCCCCACTCCCTGCCCTGTTTGAGCAGAATGGCCCCTAAAATAGCAAGTAATGGAGGGAGTGTCAGAGGTGTCAACCCTGGACATTACGGACACGTGTCTCACCCCTGCCAGGGGGTTTCTTCCATATTCAGGCCCTTCTTGGGGCTGTGGAGTTGTCAGCACAAGGGAGCCCACTCATGGGTTGAGTTGGCCCAAACCCCTGGAGAGGCTTTGCTCCTTGTCCTCTTAGCATCATCATTCTTATTTTACAGGTGGAAACCAAAACCCTAAGGTGAAGCCTCATGGAGGCTGAAGGGTTTAAGGGGCACCTTGCCTCATCAGTGAGATGGAGGTGACCCTGAGGAGTCTTCATGGGGCCACAGGGACTTGTGAGGCTTCAGGCTCAGTCGCCACTCCTCTTCAGGATCCCAGAGCTCACATGTTCGGGCCCAGCCAGGAGGCCAGGACCCTTTGCCAGGGCCCCTGCATGTAATCACCCGGTGGTACCGCCTCCGTGTTGTGTCTCAGAGGCGGGGGCACTGGTGGTGGATGCTGGGGCACCTGCAGGCCAAAGCAGACACAGAGGCTTTCCAGGGACCCTCCCACCGAACCTAATGACCCTGTCCCGCCACATCCCCAGTTCCACATCACATCTGACATAATGACCGCAGCTGGGTTTACAAGGTATTTTCACACATATGACCTTGCCTGCCACCATCAAAGCTAATGCCACTCTCTACCAAGGAAGGGGCATGGACTGGCCCTCTCAAGGTGGGAGAGGTAGGGAGAAGTCCTGCCCATGTGTATCTGAGCCCCTGGGGGACAAAGTGTTGTATTAGTCGCTCAGTCGTGTTTGACTCTTTGAGACCCCCATGGACTGTAGCCTGCCAGGCTCCTCTGTCCGTGGAATTCTCCAGGTAGGAATACTGGAGTGGGTTGCCATTTCCTTCTCCAGAGGGACACAGACTGCATACAGATTCCTGAGCCTCCCAGGTAGTCCGGAGAGGGACTGAGTCCTTCCGTGTGACACATTCCCCCATGCCACTGATGCCACCAGCATCTCATCCTGCACTGAGACCAGGATAGAGAGACAAAGGGAGCCATTGGAGCAGCTGCAGGGATGGCCCAAGTGAGCGCCAGAATCCCGGGGACCGTCCCAGGTCAGGCAGGACGCAGGCCTGGCCTATGAGGGGACCTCAGAGGAGGGTCCCTGTGAGGGTCACTCTGGAGGCCTAGAGCCACCGACCCCCACACATGCCCTTTCTTGTCCTTGCAGAAGGTTTGCCTAAAAAGTTGGTGAGCGAAGCCACATGTTCTAATCTGCAGTCCTCCCACTGTGCCTGCCTGTTTTCATTACGGAGGGAAAGAGCATCCGAGCCGTGTTTATAACCCCCTTTTAGATAACAAATCACATTTTCTTTTCGCCAGCGAGTGTGTTGAATTGATATTTTTCCCCTCGGTTTAATGGGTTTGTGTGTTCAGGAATGATCTTCATCAACCGAAACTCCTTATTGTGTTTGATGTAATGTCAGCTTTCATTACGCACTTCGGTCAGAGCCGGGCCCAGGGAAAGGCCGAGCACCCTGGAGCCTGGGCCCCAGCCCTTGCCCCTACCTGAGCTCCAGTCTCCCTGGACTGGTGGGTGGGCAAGCGCGGGAGGGTTTGGAGATGAGTCAAGAAGGTAGGATGGAGCCAGGGTGCGACTCCTTTTTTTCTCTCTGCCTTGGTGTCCTCTTCTTTGTAACCGGGTCATGGGGCTGCTGGGAGAATCCTGTACTGCAGTGCGTGTGAGGCCCTGCTAGACACAGCAGATGCCTCACAGGACTGAAACTTCAGTCTTTCAGTCATCAGGAGGTTGTGGTCTTACCCAGGCGTGGCGCCAGGTGTGTAGTCAGTGTTCCAGAATGTTCAAACTATGCCCATAGGTCCAGCCAGTGGCCAGACCTCTGGTGGGAAACAGCCCATACAAGTCTGGGTACCAACCAGCTCAAGCCTCACACCAGCACCTGGACAGTCACCAAGGCTAAGCTCCTCCCTGAAGCCCAAGGAACCTGAGCCCAGAGAGAGAATAGCATAGCCCTGAGGTCACACAGCAGGTGGGACCCAGCCAGGCCCGGGCAAGGGATAGCCCATCGTGGAGTTAGTGCTGGCGCGATGTTGTACAGCCAGACCTTTGGGAGCAGACTCGGTCATCCTTCCCACTTGCAGACCACAAAGAAGCAGGCTCCCTGGTGAGCAAGGGCCCACTAGGGCCATGCTGCAGGTTCCTGCCGTACAAAAGAGGGCTGAGGAGCACCGGGGGAGGGTGACTCAGACCGTGGCCCTAGCTCGAGCCCGGCCCTAGGGCCATCAAGGCAGGGGTGGGGTGGCCCGTCCTGAGCGGTGGCACCTGATGGCACCAGATTCACCTTCTGGCGGCCTCTGTCAGCCGTGCTCAGTTCTGATTAAAGATCATTAAACATGAAATTAGCCCGTTTGTGTTACGGGTCCCCGGGGTGGCCGGTGATTATGACGTGCAGATGGCCGAGAACCCCGGCAGCGGGCAGGAGGGCCAGGCCAGGACGGGCGGCGCTAGGAAAGGCAGGCAAGGCCAGGAGGCAGGCGCGGGGGCCGGGCTTTGTTTTCTCCCGCTCCTGTTGTGTAAACCCCCTCGCATTTCACAACAAATCACAGATAATTAATAAGTACATGCCCGTAATGAGCAGGCTTTTTAAT
Source organism: Muntiacus reevesi (assembly GCF_963930625.1). Lineage (NCBI taxonomy): Eukaryota > Metazoa > Chordata > Mammalia > Artiodactyla > Cervidae > Muntiacus > Muntiacus reevesi. The sequence continues at coordinate 107,924,239 of NC_089252.1, forward strand.
AGAAGAAATTGGAAGATGCGGTGTCGAGTCATTATTTCACTCTGTCCCAGTCTCGCTCTATTTTTCCGTCTTCCCCACTTCCCCCTTGGTTACTGCCTCAGCCAGAGTCTCCGTGGACAGGCTGGCTGTCAGCCTACGTCGAAGTAGGGCTGCAAGGCAAAGACCCAGGTCCTGGACTTAGGGAGCCCTGGGGGATCCCACCCCAACCCTGGGGCTACCACATCCTCCTGGTGCCTGTGAGGGCCCCTGAGGATGGTCTGGCTGGGTTGGGGGTTGGGCCTCCCCAGCCTGACTCATTCAGCCCTCCCTGGACCGCAGCTTTGGATGGGGGAGAGGGTGGTGTCTGCCCCCCACCCAAAGAATCGAAGGGGGCCCTTCCAGGCAGGCCTCAGAGCTGGGGGTCCTGGCTGCACCTCAGACCATGACTGTTGAGGCCTCTCTCTCCCACCAGGAGGAAGACATCGTGTACTATGACGCCAAAGCCGATGCTGAGCTGGTGAGTGCCCCACCCTTGCTGGAGGGAGGCGGGGAGCTGCCAGAGCCACACCCCTCTCTTCTGAGACCTGTAGCCTGGGCCGGAAGAAGAGTGTTAGGACTCAGCATTCTGAGTCTGGCCTTGCAGGGCTGTGATCCCGCAGCCCCCCACCCTGCACCTCCCACCACTCCCTAGAGACCCTGACCCCTCCCCGGCTGTGTCTCTGAGGCACCAAAGGGCCCAACTTCACTGTGCAGTGTGGGGCGGGCCCAGCCCATCCCTGGGCAGGACGGCGAGGCCCATGGACCTTCTCCGCTGGGTCAGATCAGGTGCCTCGTCGGGAGGGCAGAAGGCTGCTGCGTGCTGGGAGAACAGGGGAGAGCGGGAGCAGGTGGGGAGGGCTTTCTGGAGGTGGGCCTGCAGGGCGGGGGTGCGGGCGTGTTTCCGGTCAGCACAGGTCCCTTTGCTGTGGTGAGGGGACCGTGGCTTCAGTGTGCGGGCCACCGCACAGCCAGGCCCCGCCATCAGTGCTGGCCCTGGGCTAAGTCATCTTGCCCCCGGCCCTGTAGAGGCAGCCTGCAGCCTGTTCTTCAGATGAAGGAGAGGGCTCTGGCTCCTCAGGGGTCACCACCCCCGAAGTGGTGACCCTGGGCCTGGCCGGAGAGCCCGGAGCTACACGGCTCTTCTGCCTCCACTTCCCTGACTGGTTCGTGTCTGCTTGGGCAACTCTGCAACAGAGAGAGGGCCCCATCACCAGGGGACTCACATGAAAGATGTGTGACCATCTGAGGTGCGAGGGGGCCTACAGAGGAGACCAGAGTGTCTGAGGGGGCAGGCACAGGCAACAGACTGTTTGGTGAACCTGCCAAGGTCCAAGTTCATCTGCCTGCCTTGAGGCAAAAGCAGTTGAACCCCACTATCTCCTCTGTAAACGAAAGTGTCACAGTTCAGTCTCTGGAGTCACCTGTGCTGGCTGGTGCAGGAGACCCCAAGTCTAGACTCCCACTCCCGGGCCTGTCAGCCCTGGGGAGGTTTCCCGGGAGCCCCCAGGATATATCTGATAGCACCAAGAGGTGGGCAGGCAGGAAGGGATTCCTGCAGAGGGTCTGTGGGTACCAGGCCAGCCTCAGTGAGCCTTCAGGAGGGCAGGCGGGCAGGGGGCTCGAGAAGGCGGGGTGGGGGGCGCTAAAGCAGGTGTGCTTCCCCCTCGGCTGAGCCTCCGTGGCTCCCAGAGAAGTTGCTAAAATTAAAGCTGGAATCTGAAATTCAAATGAAGAGCAAACCTTTAATTAGACCCTGAATCTAATTTCTTACCCCCCTCAGCAGCGGGCTGTGATTTTAGCAATCAGTGCTTTAAATATAAACCAGGAGACTGCGGCTGCCCACCATACAAAAGCCCCTGGGCGTGGGGGCAGCACTGAGGGGCTCCTGGGCCAGTCTGGTGCCCGACCTCCTCCCTGGACTCCCTGTTCCCTGCAACCCCCAACCCCTACCTCTATATCACTGCCCCCAGCCCCTTGGACATCTTCTGGGGGGAGGGGAGGCTGGAGACTGCTCAGGGAGGGGATTCACCCCCGGGTGGGACTGGGCCAGGGTCAGTTAGGCAAAAATCCCAGCCCTCCCAGCCCTGCCAGTCCCAGTATAAATATCACCATGCACACATTCCCCAACTCTCCTTCCTGCCTGTTGTGTTGTTTTGTTTTTTTAATCTTTGCCAGAGGTACAGTTAGAGATCTTTCTAGACCATTTACTTTTAAATTACCAGCCAGAAGGTGGGGGTAGGGGGGAAAGAAGGAAGGAAAAAGTTCGCCAGCTGATAGCTTATCAGAACAGAATCCAAATGTCACATTAGTTGGGAAAGTTGGGAGATTAAATTTTCTAGCGCCCTTCATCTGCCGCTGACATTTCGGGGGCTTTCTTCTCCTGCGCTCCCCCTCCTCCCAGCAGAACGTGAGTCGCTCACGCCTTGGCTCCCCAGCGCTGGCCTCCGTTCTCAGCAGCTGCCTCTGCCCCGGCTTCTGAGGGTCTCCCCTAGGGTGTGCCGAGGTGGGCAGCGGGGTGGCACCCTGGGTAAGGGGCAATGGGAAGGCAGCAGATGGCTTGGGTTTTGCCATACATCTTGAAGAGATGAAAAGGGTGTTTGTGCAGGAGGCCCTTCCGGCCAGCCAGCCAGCCTGCTGCGCGCCCCCATCCAGGCAGTAATTCATTCCCCAGACCTGAAGGTGGACTCTCCGCACTCCCTGGGTGGGGAGGGCACATCTGGCTGGGTGGGGAACACGAGGGGTGTGCCCAGGACCCAGCGAGCCAGTGAACAAGCGGTGGGGCCGGCCGTCACGTGAGATCCACCCGGGAGAGCAAGCAGCTCAGCCTGGTACTGGGGGTGGTCACCGGAGGGGGGGCGGTGCTGAGGGGCAGTGCAGGAACCTATGTCTGGTTCAGCTGCTTGGGTTCCCTCCCCCCAGGTCACAGAGCTCTCCAGCTCTGCGCCCCCCCACCCCCACCCCGCCTTGCCTGGGTCTCACTGATCTCCCCTTGCCTCCCCATCTGGCTTTCCCCGTTTTCACCTTCACTCTCTACTTCCATCTTCCCTTCCCCCTTGCACACCTGCACCCGTGCCTGCCCACCGCCGCCGCCGCCCCCCCTCGGCTGCGGCATCAACACTGTAGTCGCAGACCCACTCCCGCCAGCCTGTGGTGGGCGGGGGCACACGGCGCATGCCCAGCCTGCCCGGCGGAGAGATGCCGTAATTGGCACCTGTCAGACGGCGGCAGCTCATTTTAGAAAGTCAACGGGGGCCTTGCTAGTCCTGCTGCTAGCGGGCGCCGCACACCCCTCCTTCTGGAGGTTACTGGGCCTCCATGCTACCGCTGCCCGAGCCCAGCTCTCTCCCCAGGACTCCCCCCACTCTAGCTCAGCCCCTGGAGCCACCCCACTGCAGGGGGTGGTGCCCGCCCCCTCCCCTCCCCCCCACCCGCAGGTGGAGCTAGGGCCCTCTCCCTGGTGCCAAAGGAATGTCGTGCAGGGGGTGGGTGGGGCCAAGTTGCGGGGTGTACTCTCCCTCCAAAGGGAGGGGGTTCTGAGGCCACCCCCATGATTACACAGAGCAAGTCCTTGGAAGCCCGGCGGGGTGGGGTGGGGCGGAGCCCACTCCTCCTCTCTGCCTCCAAGAGTTGCCTCCTTTGCTGATCATTGATTTTCAGGGATGAGGGGAAGGGCTTGGTTTGCTTTTGGTTTTGGAATTCAGGTTTAGCAAATATGGCGATGGCGGGTGGGATGTGTGGGGCAGGGGGGAGTCACAGGATCTCTGGGCGAGGGGTCCATACCCGTGTCCCACTGTCTGGGTGTCTCTCCATCTCTCTTTGTCTCTGAATGCGGTAGTCTCTGATTCCAAGATGCCCCATCTCCCAGGTTCTGGCCCCTCTGTCTACAGTTCTGTCCAACCCCACTCCACCATTTCCCAGCCCTGACACTACCGTGGTTGTCCGGGTTGGGGGGTCCCTCTCTGCAGGACGACCCTGAGAGTGAGGATGTGGAAAGGGGGTCCAAGGCCAGCACCCTCCGGCTGGACTTCGTTGAGGACTCAAACTTCAAGAACAAGGTCAACTATTCATACACAGCCGTGCAGATCCCCACGGACATCTACAAAGGCTGTGAGTGCGCGGCGTGATCGGGAGCATCCCTTCCCACCCATCGTGGGGGGCACGGCCCACTGCCCCGGTGCTGCCAGCTCCCGGGTGCTAAGTCAGTGCCATCTACCTTCAGCCCCCTTCACCCAAGGTCACACGTGCTCACCTCTCAGAGCCGCCCACACACAGGCATCAGGCCACTCTCAGGCACAGCCTCACACTGCCTCTCAGCAGGGTATGCAACACTGAGCCTCTCACCCTTTGCATGCATGGTCTGCCCATGTGTATCCATGTGCCCACACAAATGCATGCACATAACTATTTCCCCCACATGCTGGGCCAAGTCCCCACTGTCCCCAGAGGAGCTCCTCCCCCCACCCTCGCCCATTCCCTGGCCCCAGGCAGGAAGGGTTGAGGAGCTACCACAGTAGATGGACACAGGGGTTGGGAGGACAGGGAGCAACTTCTCATTCACAGACATGGACCCTGGAACACTTCCCTCGTCATTCTTGGTGGGTGGGGCGGGGTGGGGTGGAGATAGAGGTCAGGGGATTAGGTAAAGGGTGGTTGAGACTCCCAGCTTCAGGGACAATGTATGTTGGCATAATATGGAGACCAGTTCACTACAGCTAAAGGATTCAAGTCAGACATGAGGATGACCTTGCTGAAGAACTTGCGAGGTGCAGGGAGAAGACGCCAAGAGTCAGACACTGACTGGGGAACTCCAGCTGCAGGATTGAAGGCTCTGGGGTCTCTTGGTCCTGACGTAATTCTGGGGGCACCCATAGGGTAGCCTCAGAATTGAAGGGGCCCATGGGTGGGGGTTCTTGAAGCAAAGATTCCGGAGCTTCTGAGTGATCTTCGGAAACCCTGAGAATCCTCCAGGGTTCTCAGGGAGGCCCCCTCCACCTTTAGGGTCAGCCAGGCCATCTGGGCAGCCGCAGGCAGGAGTGAGGGTGGATGTCCCTCCAACCCCCCAAGGGCCGCCCGCAGGCCACCTGGCTGAGCCAGCCGAGGGGCACTATCGCAGGCAGGCACGCTAATTAAAACAGGAGCCACACCACCCTCCCCAGTCACCCCTCGCTACCCACACAAATTACATTTTATATGTTTTTTATTTACTGTGTCACTTTTAATTAAATCTGTAATCGCCTGCCTGAGGGGGCATGGTCCCCGTTTCCCAGCTCAGCGTGATCTAAGAGTGTGGGCACGTGAGTGTGGGTGAGTACGCACAGGGCTGAGTAGCACGCCCCTTCCAGGTGGGGGGCTGACTGTAGTGTGTGCACGAGTGTGTCTCACAGTGAATGTGCGAGCAGGCAGGTGGTCATGGACACCTGCCAGGACAGCCCAGCCAGGTCTCCTCTCGGTCCTTGACCTGAGTCAGGGACACCCCTCTGCCAGCAGCTAGCAGGGCTCCCAGGATGATGTGTCTGCCCTAAGCCTCTCTTTGTGCAGACGGGGGAAACTGAGGTCCAGTGAGGAGTGGGACCTCCCAGGCAGACTCTTGCAGGGCGGACAGTACAGTGTGAAACATTGGAGAGCCTGACTTCATTTTTTTCCTTAGAAAGAAAAATAGAAATTGTACAATTCACTAAGTTTCTAAATTAGGAACGAGACCATAACATGCTGTTCAATAGGCACAACCAGTGCTAGAAATGTGTTTTGTTTTCACATTACGGTCAGTTAAGGGAAGCCACGGGGCCTGAGAGAAGGGAGAGAGTGCCGAAGGGGGCAGAGGCTCCACAGACTGGAGAGCAGAGGGAAGAATGCCCTGAAATATGCTGGCGCCCCCTAGGCTGAGACCATAAAGAAGGCTGCGACCATAAAGAAGGCTGAGCACCGAAGAATTGAGGCTTTCAAACTGTGGAACTGTGGTGCTGTAGACTTGCTTGGACAGCACGGAGATCAAACCAGTCCATCCTAAAGGAGATCAACCCTGAATATTCACTGGAAGGACTGATGCTGAAACTAAAGCTCCAATACTTTGGCCACCTGATGGGAAGAGCCGACTCACTGGAAAAGACCTCAATGCTGGGAAAGATTGAAGGCAGGAGGAAAAGGGGGTGACAGAAGATGAGATGGTTGGATGGCATCATCAACTCAATGGACATGAGTTTGAGCAACCTCCAGGAGATAGTGAAGAATGAGGAACTCTGGCATGCTGCAGTCCATGGGGTTGCAAAGAGTCAGACATGACTGAGCGACTGAACAACAACCTAGACTGTGGGCTGACCCTGGAGCATTTGCCTTTTCTTTTTTTTTTTTTTTTTCTTTTTTGGTTCGTGTGGCATGCAGAGATCTTAGTTCCCTGACCAAGGATCAAACCTGCAAACCTGTGCCCCCTGCAGTGGGAACTCAGAACTCTTAACCCCTGGACCACCAGGGAAGTCTGCATTTGTATCTTTAAATCCCAGCTTTGGGACTTCTCTGGCAGTCCAATGCTTAGGGCTCCATGATTCCACTGCAGGGGGCACAGGGTCCACTCCCAGTTGGGGAACTAAGGTCCCACATGCCACATAGCATGGTCAAAAACTTAAACAAAAAATAAATCACAGCTCTTCATCTAAGGGTTTCTTGAGAGAGCTAAGTCACTTCAGTCGTGTCCAACTCTTTGCCACCCTATGGACTTTAGCCTGCCAGGCTCCTCTGCCCATGGAATTCTCCAGGCAAGAATACTGGAGTGTGTTGCTATGCCCTCCTCCAGGGAATCTTCCTGACCCAGGGATTGAACCTGTGTCTCCTGCGGCTTCTGCATTACAGGCTAATTCTTTACTGCTGAGCCACTGGGAAAGCCCCTTGAGAGAAGAGCAGTGCCTTTGGAAGACATTATCTGGTTCTCGTCTGGGGTGTGCATCTTCAGGGAGAGGGGATGGTGTCAGGGCTCCACCGGGGGAGAAGGGAGGTGGGAGAAGTTAGAGGAAGAAATAGCCCCTGGGGGAGCTGTTGGGGGACAAAGGCCTGACAGTAGAAGGCCTGCTGTTTTTTCTGAGTGTCCCAAATGCAGGGACAGGTACAATGCACATGTGAGGATATGGGCTACACGCCTTCACTGGGCAGATTTAGGGCTGTCCTGAGTTGAGGGGGGGTGGGGCATACTGCTTAAGCCATCCTGAGTCTCTGCCCAGGTTGAGGGATCTACAGGATGGAGTCCATCCGTCTAAGAGAAGCCCTACTCTGCATATGGGTCTGGCCACCCCCACACACCGGTCACACGTGCAGCCACAGCGGCTGGCGGAGACGGAGGGTTGGGTAACTTGTTGGGGGAGGTGAAAGCAGGATTCATAGGTGTTCTCCTGTAGGGGCAGAGTGGTATGCAGGTATGAGCATGTGTGCCCCTGTGCCCATGGCCGCAGTCAGGCTGCTGGGCAGGTAGGTTTAGGGGTGAGGAGGTGACGCATGTCGCTGGAAACAGAGGTGAGATGTAGGTATGCCTGGTGTATACCTGCAGGCAGTGTGCGAGTGCAGGGTGTGTGTGTGTGTGTGTGTGTGTGTGTGTGTAAGCGCACGTGCCAGTGTTGGAGCAGGATCATGGCACAGCCCCTGCCCCTCCAAGAGCCCCCGCCCCCACCCCTGCCTGCTCCTGGCCCTAGTTGATTAATCATGGAGCTGAGTGGCTTCCAGCTTATCAGGTACCTTAATAGCTGAATAATTCCAGCCCCATCATCGGGCCCTTAATTGCTTTCTTGTGGCTGCAGCCCGGAGTGCATGCTGAGTGGGTGAGCTCCCAAGGGACCAGCGGCAAGCTCCCGGCAGCAGGCCGGATGGGCGTTTGGGCTCAGAGCTCCCTGCCACCTGGGTGGCCCCTCTGCAGGGGCCACGGGCCCCAGCTGCCCTGCCTGGTCATGTGGGGCCCTGGCTGAGGGCAGACTGAGCTGTTTCTTGGGAGGGGATGAGGACCAGGATGTCTTCATGGAGGAGCTGGTGCAGCCCCAGCTGAGCCCTGGGAAGTGAGGGAGACCCGAGGAGGCAGAGAACTTTCTGAGTGGGAGGCACGTGAGTGGGTGTTGTGATGAGGTTCAGCGGGGGAACCGCTAAAGTGCTTCCCACCCCAGCCCCCTGCTTCACCCTCCAGCCACCGTCATCCTCAATGAGCTCAACTGGACGGAGGCCCTGGAGAATGTGTTCATGGAGAACCGCAGGCAGGACCCCACGCTCCTGTGGCAGGTCTTCGGCAGTGCCACGGGAGTCACTCGCTACTATCCAGGTGGGCGCCAGCCCATCTCCCCAGTCCACTCAGCACCCCACCCCCTCCACCTCCCCCCACCTCATCGTGGGTGTGTGGGAGGGGATGGTCACCTTGTCCATTTCAGGGTGCCCTGGCCCACTGCTTCAAGGCCTGCTACCTGGGCCAGGCACTTCCTTGCCAGTATCCTCCCCCCGCCCAGTCATCTCCTTTCCTCCCACAGCTACGCCGTGGCGAGCCCCCAAGAAAATCGACCTGTACGATGTCCGCAGGAGACCCTGGTGAGCGGGCATGGAGGGGTTGGGCAGGGACACCCCCTCAGCTCGCCCGCCCGCCCCCCTCCCTCCCAGTATCCAGGCCTCCGAGCAGGGCGCAGCCAGCTCTATCCAATTTTCATTTCACACATCGTTGCCACTGGAAAATGGATCCCATCACCCAGGCAGGCCTCCCAGCTGCCTCTGCCCTCATCCACTGCCCGGCTCTCCACCCTCTGAGGACTGAAGGATTGGGCCCATGGGAGTTCCCAAGGGGGATGTGTCCTCTGCAGGGTTGGCCAGCCCCTGCCATACCCCTTCGGAGCCCTGGACACCCCTACCCCCTCCCCGCCTCTCCTGCTGTACTCCATGGCCTCATCCCCTGCCACCTGTTCAACCCCCTTCGCAGCTATGACTCTCTGCCCTTGGCATCTCGACCCAGGCCAGGGGAAATGACAAGCCACTGAGGCCACGGAACACACCTCCTGTCCACTCTCTGGATCACGTGCTCACCTCTCCTTGGGGTTGTTCATGTGTTGGGGACCAGGTCACTCATGCCACGGGCAAGAACTGTTTCATTAAACGTGGTATCCTCACTGCCGAGAACCCTGTCCGGCCCAGGCCATGGACCCACCATAGGATCATGTTGAATCAGTATGGGGGTGAAGGAAGGAAGACCCCCCACCAAGGTCCCAGTAAGGCTGGCCCTAACTGAGGCTTCTCCTGGGCAGGTATATCCAGGGGGCCTCGTCACCCAAGGACATGGTCATCATCGTGGATGTGTGAGTGAGCGGCGCTGGCCAGTGGGGTGGGGGCAGGGCTGGGGACTGGAATCTGCTGCTGGGGAACATCTTGGAGGAACACTACCAGGCGCCTCCGTGACCCACCCCCCTCCAGGAGTGGCAGTGTGAGTGGCTTAACCCTGAAGCTGATGAAGACGTCAGTCTGTGAGATGCTCGACACGCTCTCCGATGACGACTATGTCAACGTGGCCTCGGTGAGTGCCAGGGGCCCGGAATAGGTCACTCCCTCCCAGCCCCTGCAACCCCTTCCTTCCCTGGGCCAGCCTGAGGCCACTCACCACCGTCTCGGTCCCTGCAGTTCAACGAAAAGGCGCAGCCTGTGTCATGCTTCACACACCTGGTGCAGGCCAACGTACGTAACAAGAAGGTGTTCAAGGAAGCTGTGCAGGGCATGGTGGCCAAGGGCACCACGGGATACAAGGCCGGCTTTGAGTACGCCTTCGACCAGCTGCAGAACGTGAGCCCCCTGGGTGGGCGAGCGGGCGGCCAGGGACGGGCGGAGGCCTGAGCTTGGTGACACCAGGGAAATCAACACAGATGGCCTTGTTAGCATCCAAAAGGCAGGTCAGGCAGACAGCACCGTCTGCTGTGGGCAGGGAGGGGCAGAGGGCAGGCCTACCCTGGGGAAAGAGACAACCCCCCCCCGACTGGGGAGGGGCCCAGAGCTGACCGTCCAAACGTCTCCTCCTGCCCAGTCCAACATCACTCGTGCCAACTGCAATAAGATGATCATGATGTTCACGGATGGCGGCGAGGACCGCGTGCAGGACGTCTTTGAGAAGTACAACTGGCCCAACCGGACGGTGAGGCTCAGCCCAGGCGGGAGCTGCCCCGACCTGGTCTGGTTCAAGGGAGGGGCTGTCCACTGGTGGCCACGGCAGTAACCTCAAGCCCCGAACAGGTGCGCGTGTTCACTTTCTCCGTGGGGCAGCACAACTACGACGTCACACCGCTGCAGTGGATGGCCTGCACCAACAAAGGTACCTCATCCGGCGTCCCTGCCACAGGCCTTGCCTGCCGTGTCCCGCCATCCATTGGGTTGGTTGTCCACCTGTCCTTCCACATGTTCAGCTTTCCCGCTGCTTGTCTTTCCATATGTGTGACTGTCCATCTGTCTATGTGGCTCCCTTGTCTGTCTGACTTCTTTCTGCCCATCTGATTGTCCATTGTCCATGTGTCCCCCACTCATCTGCTCCTGAGTCTGTTTGCTGATCAGTCTGCCTCTCCACACAATTGGGCCTGGCCCCCCGGTGGACTCTGAAGTTCACCGCCATCCTAGAATGAGGGCCTTCAGGCCTCAGGCTCCTCCTTTCATCCCAGTTTTGCTTCCTTACACCCCTGCTCTCACAGCCCCTTGCGTGTCGTCACAGGGTAATGGCAGGGGGCATTAAAGGGCCGTGAGTTCAGGGGAAATGACACCAGAAAAAGGGAAGCTGAGAGAGAAGTCAAGGCTGCAGACACACCCCCAGGGTACAGGGCCCCTGTGCCATGCTCCCAAGCACCACCACCCAGGCCCACCTCTGTCTCCCCTCCCCTCTGCAGGTTACTATTTTGAGATCCCTTCCATCGGTGCCATCCGCATCAACACGCAGGTAAGACTGGGGTGGGCCAGCCCTCCTCGCAGCCCCTTTTCTTTGCTTGGCTGGGGCGGTGGAAAGATGGGCTGCTGTGTGATGTGAGTGCCCCCTGGTGGCTGATTGGTACATAGACAGAACTGGGAAGATTCAGTGGGAGGGGCGGACTCATGACCCCACCTCCGCCCCACTCTCTCCCCAGGAATATCTCGACGTATTGGGCAGGCCCATGGTGCTGGCGGGCAAGGAGGCCAAGCAGGTGCAATGGACTAATGTGTACGAGGATGCACTGGTAAGGCCTTAGGGCAAGGACGGGGCTGGGCCGACCACCTTCCCCTGGGATGTGCCCACAGGGTCAAGTCCCATGAGGCTCCCCTGATGGTGGTAAACCAAACAAATGAGAAAGAGAGGTGGCCTGTCCCTGCAGCGCCCCTGCTCTGAACACTCAGGGTGGGGGCACGGCTGCCTACAGGAGTCTGACCCATATTCTTCCTCTCCTTTCAGGGGCTGGGGATGGTGGTGACAGGGACCCTCCCTGTTTTCAACCTGACACAAGATGGCCCTGGGGAAAAGAAGGTGAGGGTTGGGTATACCCATAGCAGGTCTGGGATAGAGGAAGGACAGGAGGCTGCAAACCAGACCGGGGTGGCCACTTGTGAGAGCAACTTGAGGTCATGGGCGTGAGCGGTTGGGCAAGGTGACCCCCTCCCAGGGAATTGAGCCCACTGCAGACCCCTGCCTCTGCTCCCAGAACCAGCTGATCCTGGGCGTGATGGGCATCGATGTGGCTCTGAATGACATCAAGAGGCTGACTCCCAACTACACGGTGAGTGTAGTTCACCTCTCCATCTCCCTGCTCTCCCGCTCTTGTGGACATAAGCCAGGCTCAGCAGTGGCTGATGGGGATTCCCACAGCTCTGTGGAGTCCTCTGAGTTCAGGCAGTCTGGGAAGGCTTCCAGAGGAGATGACCTTGGGCCTGGAGCTGGAATGGGCAAACTTTCTGTCAAGGGCCAGACTATGAGTATTTTAGGCTCTGCCAACCTAAATACGCATACTCAGTTCTGCTGCTGTATTGAGAAAACAACCAGAGACAAAACATAAATAAATGGGTATGGCTATGTTCCAATATAGTTTTGTTTGTGGATACTGGAATTTGAATTTCAGATCATTTTTACATGTCATGAAATACAAATTCCTCATTTTCAGTCATTTAAAAATGTAAAAGCCATTCTTGGCTCACAGCACTACAGTAACAGGCAGCGGGCCAGATGTGGTCCATGGGCCCTAGTTTGCTGACCCCTGGTCTGTCACCTAGGCAGGAGTGTCCCAGGTAGAAAGGAGGGGAAGGCAGGCCTTGGAGGCAGAGGGAACTCTCTGGACAAAGGTGGAAAACAGAATCACAAGCCAGGGAAGGGGCTAGATCACTGTGGCTGGCCCAGGGCCCATGGCAAAGGGAGTTTGGGATGTGGTTGTGAAAGGGTTGGGAGGTGGATGTCAGCTTGCTGAAAGGTGAGCCACGTGAAGGCCCCAAGTCGCTGGCCTCCATGTGCAGTGAGAAAACTATCTCAGAGATGTAAGGGGTGAGTCTAGAGCCCTGCTTTTCTTTCCCTTCCACCGGGAAGGGACGCCCCAGGTAGTCCAAAGGTATACTTGTCCCCCTGTGTTCTACCAAGATGGGGACCAGGAAGAGACTTCAGTGGGGAGGGGAGGGAGGGCAGCACAAGAGAGTGCCTTGTGGGGCCAGTGGTGGTGGGGAGGTCCCACTGATCGGGGGGAGGAGCTGAGGAGGCCAGATCACATTCAGGTCCCACAGGGCTGGCCAGCGTGGGCAAGGGCTGCTGCATGAAGGGCACCAGCCTGCTGGGCTTGGCTTGACAGGTAGGCTTGGGGCCGCATGGCATGTGGGGGCCCCTAGCCCAGGCAGGCAGATGGCACCCCCCACCCCAGTAGCATGGAAGGCAGGATGAGGAAGAGCCTGGAGACGGGGAAATTCCCTGCCCAGCCCTCCAGGCCCTAAGCCCCCTGTCTACATCCCTAGCTTGGAGCCAACGGCTACGTATTTGCCATTGACCTGAATGGCTACGTACTGCTTCACCCCAACCTCAAGCCCCAGGTGAGCCAGGTGGGGTGGCCTGCAGGGTTGGGGTGGGGGGATGAACCCTTTGAGAGCGGGACTCCTGACTTCCTACCCGGCCTCCCCTAGACCACCAACTTCCGGGAACCTGTGACCCTGGACTTCCTGGATGCAGAACTGGAGGATGAGAACAAGGAGGAGGTAAGGGAAGAAGGGAAGGAGGGGCACCCAGAGTGGGGAAGGGTCGGGGCTCCGCCCTTCATGTCTCTGGCCCTTCCAGATCCGCAGAAGCATGATCGATGGCAACAAGGGCCACAAACAGATCAGAACCCTGGTCAAGTCCTTGGACGAGGTGAGAAGGTGGCGGAAGGGGGATAGCAGGTCGGGGGTGGGGGGGGCAGACCCCCCGCTTCACCCCTGCCTGCTGCCCCAAGTACCTGACCCAGTGTTTTCTCCCAGAGGTACATAGACGAGGTGACACGGAACTATACCTGGGTGCCCATAAGAAGTACTAACTACAGGTGAGCCGGCCAGCTGGGCAGGCAGGGAGGGGCCGGGGGCCACAAAGCCTGAGCCCTGCTGGGGCTCCCTTCCCCACCCCCAGAGCCCCAGCCTGAACCCTGCTGCTCCTCCCTCCCTGAACCCCAGGTGCCCATTCTCCCCAATCCTACCGGGGCTTTCAGCAGCCAAGACTGCTCACTTCTCACTCCCTGGGTGCTCAGTCCCCAAGGGTCTCTTGCTGGCCCTTCATGAACCAGCAGTGTCTCCTGGGAGCACAGGGCAGACACAGGTCAGAGCATCTGATGTCTCCCCGCTGCCCCACCGCCCTCTACACCCCTCCCTCCCACCTTGGATCCTATCCCTGGATGTCTGCATCAGGATGTCATCCCTCCGCGGCCATCACAGCCCCAGAGCCGGTCCCCCTGCGGGTCAGGCCCAGTCAGTACCCACTGGCTGTGTTCCACATGCCTCATGATCCCCTCCTTCACACTCCAGTGCCAGCCCACAACTGCCCTCACTGTGTCAGTACCAGCCCTGCTTTTAGCTGACTCTCCCATGGCCTGCGCCTCTGGGGACTCTGGACCCCACTGTCATGGGGGTGGCAGCACCCCCACCCCCACAACCTAGCTCACTGACCGTGTTCTGCCCCTTGTGAGTGTGCTGCAGGCCAGAGCGGGGAGGCTAGCTGGCCAGGTGATGTGATCGGGGGAGGCTGCTGGGGTGAGGGGCGGGATGGGGACTTGCCTTGGGACTGGGAGTTCTGAGGCCCCCAGGAGAGTCTGGGACTTGGCGGGTCCGGGCGCCTAGACCATGAATGTGGCACAGCGAACCAGGGAGAGGCCTGGAGGTGGTCTCCAAGGCCACGGGGAGGAGGGTCCGTGCGGCGTGGCCTCCCCTTCCCAGCCGTGACCTGTGCTCCCCACTTCCCCTCCTCCCCAGCCTCGGGCTCGTGCTCCCGCCCTACAGCACCTTCTACCTCCAAGCCAACCTCAGTGACCAGATCCTGCAGGTCAAGTGTAAGTGGCCCACCCCTGCCTGCGCCCTGCACCCCCGCCTCTGCCCCTGCACCCTGGCCGGCCCCAGGCAGCACAGCCAGCCGCTTGTGGCCCAGTGGCCCCTCCTGCCCACTCTGCCCAGCCCCCCCAGGCGCCCGCAGGCTGGGGGCACTGGCCATCGGAAAGTCTGTGGAACTCTGCATGCTCGCCTTTTCTCCGATTTGGTTCCAGACCATTCTCTCATGGTTTCCGTTGAGGTTTTTGTTTTTGCTTTCTCCTCCTCCATGTCTTCCCTCCTGAGCCTGCCTCCCCCACACGCCCCTGGGGGCTGAGTTCTTGGAAGACACACCCTCCTCTTTTCTCTCTCGCCCTAGCTCCCCCGTGCAGCTCTCTCCCCCAGTGATAACCACCCCCCGGGTCTTCCCCCACTCTGCCCCCCAACTCATCCTCCCTCATCTTGCTCTCACCTCCTCTCCCACCTTCTTCCTCCATCGCCTTCCCGCCTCCCTTCCACTCTGCTTTGCTCTCGCTCTCTCCTCCCTTTCCTCCCTCCTTCATTCCCCTCCCTGAACCCCCACCTTCTCTATCTCCCTCCCTCTGCTCACTCCCTCCATTTCTGTCCCCCACATTCCCTCCCTCCCACTCCCCTGTTCAGCCTCTCTCATGCTCTCCTCTCCCACCTTCTCTCCTCCCACTTCCCCTCCTTTGCTCCTTGCACCGTTCCTTCCTCCCCGCTCCTCTGCCTGTGGCTCATCCCCGCATGTCTTGCTCACCCTGGGCCTCCCCCAGAGGCCTCCGGGAGCCTGTGGCCCCACCTGCCCACCGCCCGAGGTCACTGGGAGGGAGGCTGGGGCTCCGGCCCCACCGGGAGCCCCCTGCCCCCCCACCCCGCACCTGCCTGGCCGACTGGGGCTCATCTCCTTTGAGTTTTCTCGCTCTCTCTTTCTCTCTCATGTCGTTTTTTTGCAAGAAGTTTCCTTTCGGTATGATGATGAGACACAATATTTTCATTCAAACAGCCATTGAATAAAATATTGTTTGTGCCCCTCCCCTTCCCCTCCCCCTTTTCGTTTGTTTTTGTGTTTGTGTTGTTTTTGTTTTCCTCGCTTTCTCTCTTGGTGGACTGTCCCAGTGCCAATCAGCAAACTGAAGGGCAAGTATATTCAGAACCAGCGCACCCTCCTCTCCCCACCCCACCCCTGTCCTCACGGTCCTGCTTGCCCCCCTCCCTGCCCAGGACCAGCCAAACCCCTGCTCTCCAGGGTTCCGCCAGCATCCCCTGGGCTCCTCTAGTTCTTGCCTTTCCTTTGATCCCTAAACTTCTGTTAGAGCCAGCAGCCCTTTCCCCTGGGCCCTGCCTGCAGGGTGGTCTCCAGCGCGTTCTAAGAGCTCAGACCCTCTCCTTATCCTCCTGGTTCCCTCTGGGCAGGCCTCTGCTCCCCTCCTCCATTTTCTCTGTCCCTACAAGACAACTCAACAGTGGGGAGAGGGCTACATGCCTGTCTGCCACCTCCCACCCAGCAGGGCAGGCGGCCTGAGATGTAGGAGGTAGGTAGATCAGTCCTCAGGGGGCTTACGTGAGACTTCCTCAGGGAGAGGCTTTCTCCTGTGACCTCTCCAGTTTGTCTCCAGAAGCCAGCAGCCCTCCCAGGGGGAGACAAAAGGCTTCGGAAGCCCCACACCCTGACCCTGGGACAGAGGCTAGGGCTAGGGCCACAGCCAGGCCACCAGGAGACAAAGGCAGGCTGGGCGCTGGCCAAGGTGCTGAAGCCCATGTGCCTGGTGACTTTGCTGAGGCCTACGGCCCAGCCCTGCCCTGGGGTGTTGGCTGTTCCTGGCAAGAGAGGTCAGGTATGGCGAAGGTGTTCCCCTGGGAAATACAGGCTGACTTGGAGTCCCAGGTCTGGCTGGGAACAGAAGGGACCCCCAAGGGCCAGCAGAGGAACTTATAGGGAATCAGTTTGGGGGTGAAGAAAAAGCTTCTAGCATTCAGAAGTACTTAAGCCAGAGAGTTCAGGGAAAAGGTAGAGAATTCACAGGCCCCAGCAAAGAACACGAGTACTGAGATAGGTCAGCACACAAGGGTCTCTGCCTCTGGCTCATGGAGAGGCCCTCACACCTAGGTATGGGGCCTGGAGAGCCACGGGAAGATGTCCTGTCCCCAGTCACCAAGGGGAAATAAGACCTCCCCAAGAAGCCCTAGTGGCCCTGTCCAGCCTAGTCCAGCAAAGGGGATCCCGCTGCCCCCACTGGTCCGGGTGGAGGTGGAGGACGTGCCCTGCTCCCACTCGCTTGAGTTGTCTTTTCTGCCCTCCCACACCCCTGCCAGGGACCCCAGCAATGCAGGGCCCTGATAACAATGACAACCATAGCATAGTCTCCCTTCCTGCTCTCTTTTTCTTTCTCCTTCTCCTCTCCCCACCCCCCTTCCCTGTCGGCTTGTGTCCAAACCCTGCCTCACAGTCCTATCAGAAAGCAACAGTCCAACCAGTGACTGCCCAGCGCCTTCAGACACCCCAAGTCCAGAATCTTGCAGTGCACTGTGGGAGTATTTTGGATCAGGAAAGACCCCACTTCTACAAAAGTAAAGCCCTGGGGTAATGGAGAGATCAGAATCTGGGTGTAAGGATGTGGAGGTGCATTGCCCAGCATGTCAGAGCAGAGGGCTACCTCCCAGACACAGACCAGCGAGGTGGCCAGTCCCGCTGGGTAGGGAGAAACCCCAGAGGAACCCTAGTAGCCACATGCCCAGATTCACTCATAGACCCACACAGGGACCCTTGCACACATATACATATGCTTACACACTCACGCAAACACACACAGTCACACACCTGCTCTCACATGCACATACACACTCATCCATAAGTGCTCACTCTCATACATGTACAGGCCCAATGGGTGGGTCCCTCAACAGCATCCCATGCATTCCCTGGAGTCCCCAGTTCCTCCCTTGCTGCACTGAGCCCAGACAGGTTCTCGGAAGGAGAGACCAGACCCAGCCCTTGTTCCCCACCTGCCCTCAGGCTCCCAGCCCAAGAAAGCAGGTGTTCAGGTTCAAGAAGTACTTCTGCGCCCTCCCAGCTCCCAGTCATCCTCCCACAAAGTGAGAACATTCCAGGATCTCCCTTCACCCAACCTCCTAACCCAGGAAGACCGCTGGACCCCGCACAATGCACTGCAGCCCACCCCCAGCTGCCCACACCGTCTCTGGTTGGACTGTCTGTGCCCGTGAGAGACCCCCTCAGTTTGGCCATGTTGATGCCTGACACAGAACAAAAGCGAGACCAACCAAAATGCATACAGCTACAGCAAAGAGAGAGAAAAATCCGCAGCCAAAAGCCAATTCCCCTTCCTCAAAGTCTCTTTGGAGGCGAAGGAAGCTCAGCATGCGGTTTTTTTCCATTATGGATGTGATCAGAGTGAGACCAGCGCCTCCCCCAGACCATGCATATATATAGCAGTGTGTGTATATATATGTGTGTGTGTGTGTCCGTGTATATGTGCTATACAGCCGTATGGAAGCATATACAGCCACGCCAAGGGACTCACTGCCGACAGAGGACCAGGCCTGGGCAACATATTGGCTATAACTGCCCTCCTCCTGCGATGCTGTAGTCTCCACAGGCCCTCCACCCCTCCCCGCCCGCCCCCTCTCTCTGGCTCGAACTTGAACATGGAAGTGGCGGGTTTCCTCTTTGCTGGTGTCTCCCTCCCTCCAGCCGCCCTCATCCCTTTCCCTCCAGCCCCGTCAGCTCTGAACCCCTGGCCTCCCACCTCCCCAACCCCCGCCGGATAACCCCCCGTTTCTGTTGCAGATTTTGAGTTCCTGCTCCCCAGCAGCTTTGAGTCTGAAGGACATGTTTTCATTGCTCCCAGGTAGCTTGCGTGTGGCCTTGCTGAGGTGTCCCCACTCCCGAACCCGACCTCCCTGGCCCCGCCTCCCGCACTGCTGCCTGGAGCTGTGTGTGTGTGTCTGTGTCCTGTGCAGTGTCCCCGCGCCACGCATAGCCCCGTATGTGCGGCCGTGTGCATACCCGGGCCATGTCGCCGCACCAGGCAGCACTGGCCAGCTGCCCACAGCTTCGGCTCCCACCAGGCCCCAGGCGGGAGGGCTCTGGACTCTCCGCCGACCTTCCCTGCCGCCCCCGGGTCCCCAGGAAAGAGCCCTTCCCTCCCTGAGCGGACTGTCCGCAGCACGCCCCTCCCCGGGCAGCTGCTGCTCTGGTTTGTGGTGCCCTCCCCCACAACCCCACCCCGCACCTGTCCTTGTCCTGTGTCCGTGTTTGTGTGGGTGTGGGGACCGAGCCAGCCAGAGCCCCTGTCGGCTCGCTGAGGACCAGGCGGGGAGGGATGGGGCTGTGAAGAGCTGCTCTGGCAAGTAAAGGATCAGGGCCCAGCACAGGCCTGGACCTGGAACCATCCCTGGCGTGCAACCTCGTGTGCACACCCTCTGCCTTTTGGCCCACATCTGAGCAGACCACTGGGCCCCCGGATGGTGAAGCCCTCCCCTGGGGCCTGGGCTTTGCATGAGGGCAGGTGGGTGCAACTGACAGAGACCCATGGGCACTCGCGGGCACCACACGGGGGCTCTGGACACTCCTAACCTCCATGTGTGTGCACATGTGTGCATGCACCCACCACATTCGCTGTGACTCTGTAGATGTGTGTTTGTATTCGTGAGTCCTTGTGTACATTTGTAAGAGTCCGAGTGTAAATGCAGGGTGGCTGTGTGCACTGGTGACAGTGGGAATGTGAAAAGGCCTGTGTGGCCCACAGGACCCTGAGGGAGCTCTGAGGGCAGGGGCCACGTTTGTTTTTGTCATCTGTATCTTTGGCACAGGAGAGCTCAATAAATATGTGTTGGGTGAGTGTAAATGTATACCGGGGGTGGGGGCGGGGATTGCAGGTGACTTGTATCCCAAGTACAGCTGTGTGGGTGTCACTCTGAGTCTATCAGGTGTGTCCTCCACACACACAAGTGCAGGCTGTGTGCTGCACAAAGGCCCTGGGAGTAAGTGGGGACTGGGACCCAGCCCCAGGTGCCCTCACAAAGCTGTGCGCTCTTGCACAGCCTCAGGAAGCAGAGTATTTAAAAAATTTCCACAGGACTTCCCTGGTGGTCCAGTGGTTAAGAATCCGCCTGTTAGTGCAGGAGACACAGGTTCAATTCCTGGTCCTGGAGGATTCCACATGCCGCGAAGCAGCTAAGCCCATGCACCACGACTACTGGGCTTGTGCTCTAGAGCCCGGGAGCCTCAACTCCTGAGCTCATGTGCCTAGAGCCCTTGCTCTGCAACAAGAGAAACCACTGCAATGAGAAGCCCATGCACCGCAACTCCATAAATGCCCACGCAGCAACAAAGACCCAGCAGAGCCAAAAAAAATAACTCCCACAAAGTTGCTGCCATGCAGGCCAGAAGGGAGGTTCCTGGTGGCAGGGGTGTGGATGAGGAATTAGGCAGGAAAGATAGCTCCATCTACCAGGGTAGAAGGACTACTCACCGAGACTTCCTGGGAAGCAGAACCCCAAGCAGATCTCCCCACTCCCCACAACCCCCACGTTCTTTAGACCCAGAGTCTGAACCCAGTAGGGCCTTGAGAAGGTGAAAGGCTTGGCCTGTCCACCTCTGGGGGAAGAGCAACCTGGGCAGAGAAAATAGCCAATCCAAGGACCCACGTGTTCCCACCAACTTCCTGAACCCCTCTGTAGTACTATGAAAACAAACTAACGCTCAGGGAGCCTGAGCAAGTTGCCCAAAGGTACAGAGTCAAACAGGCAGCAGGACGAGGTCTCAGACTGACTAAGCCAGTGCTGGAACTCCACCACTGTGGTCCTTGTGGGGCATTTCCTGGGACCTCCCAGGTGTACCGCGTGGTTCCACCTACACTGGAGAGGTGGGAGGCTTTGCAGGGCCACACCCAGAAAGGAGAACCTGCTTGG
Organism: Muntiacus reevesi; assembly: GCF_963930625.1. Lineage (NCBI taxonomy): Eukaryota > Metazoa > Chordata > Mammalia > Artiodactyla > Cervidae > Muntiacus > Muntiacus reevesi. The sequence continues at coordinate 107,944,669 of NC_089252.1, forward strand.
GTAGAGGGCGCAGACCCTCATTCTCCGCTTCTTCCACCCAAGAGAGTCAACTCCTCCCCATTCAGACCTGGTAACCTGCCAGGCATATATAGTTGGCTGCAGCCCGTGAGAATACACATGCTGCTCCCCGAGGCCTGGGTTTCTCGCCAAAAGGCCAAGCAGGCCTATTGGGAAGCCTCAACCCTGTTGCCCTCTGCAGCCCCCCCAAGCCCACTCTTCTTGCCCCTCCCCACCCCCAGAGAGTATTGCAAGGACCTGAATGCCTCAGACAACAACACCGAGTTCCTGAAAAACTTCATTGAGCTCATGGAGAAAGTGACTCCAGACTCCAAACAGTGTGAGTGCCTGGTGGGACGGCCGGGGCTGGGCAGCACCCAGGCAGCAAAATGGGGCAGCCCAGAGGAACTGGGCAGGTGTGGAAACACACAGGCCCAAGCCAAGGGCAGATCCTGGGAAGGCTTGGAGCTTTGGGGGTAGCAGGGAGAGTGGGCAGGGATCCACAAGAAGATACTCCCTCCCTATTGGCTGATTCATGTTGCTATTTGGCAGAAAACAACAAAATTCTGTACAGCAATTATCCTTCAATTAAAAAAAAAAGATACTTCCTCCACCCAACCCTCCTGTTCCAGGCAACAACTTCCTCCTGCACAACCTGATCCTGGACACAGGCATCACACAGCAGCTGGTGGAGCGCGTGTGGCGGGACCAGGATCTCAACACGTAGGCACCACCCAGCCTGTGGGGGCAGGAGGCTGGGATGGGCCCAGGAGCCCTGCCCTAAAGAAGGCAGGGCAGTGACCTCAACTCCCTGCTGCCCCCAGGTACAGCCTTCTGGCCGTGTTCGCTGCCACCGATGGTGGCATCACTCGAGTGTTCCCCAACAAGTAAGTGACCCGCCCCTGCTACCTGACATCCTGCCCCTGCCTGGGACCCTGCCTCTCTGGCTCCTTGCCTCTGCTGAGACCGCTGCCTCCATGAGTCTCCCCGCTTCCACCAATCTCTGTCTGTCTTGTGTGACCAGGGCAGCTGAAGACTGGACAGAGAACCCCGAGCCCTTCAATGCCAGCTTCTACCGCCGCAGCCTGGACAACCATGGCTATGTCTTCAAGCCCCCGCAGCAGGATGGTGAGTGCACAGCAGCAGGCGGGAAGCTAAGGCTTCCCTGTCTGCTCAGCCATGGCCAGGCTCTGCTCTGTGAGGTCCCTCTCAAATACGAGGCTGGCCGGCTGAGACTGGGGCAGGTAAAAAGGGAAGGCTAGGTTGTGCCAACCTGGCGGAGGGCATGGTTACCCACTTCAGTATTCTCAGAGAATCCCCATGGACGGAGGAGCCTGGTGGGCTGCAGTCCATGGGATCGAAAAGAGTCGGACACGACTGAGCGACTAAACACAGCACAGCAGAGGCTGTGTCAAACACTCTGCTGGGTGCTGGGTGCTTAGGCTGAGATCATCTCAGGCTCGGGTTCCTAGGCTCACGGAGCCCAGCATAGAGTGGTCAGCGTGGCTGCCAGCCCCTACTCCTCACCACCCCACCCCATCCACCCCAGCCCTGTTAAGGCCTCTGGAGCTGGAGAATGACACGGTGGGCATCCTTGTCAGCACAGCTGTGGAGCTCAGCCTGGGTGGACGTACGCTGAGGCCAGCAGGTGAATACCCAGGGCGGAGGGGGGGAAAGAGACACTGGGCAGTGTGCTGCCCAGGCAGGTGGGCATTGATGGCCCCCTTGCTCTCCCCCATAGTGGTAGGCGTTAAGCTGGACCTAGAGGCCTGGGCTGAGAAGTTCAAGGTGCTAGCTAGCAACCGTACCCACCAGGACCAGCCTCAGAAGGTATTTGCTCAACGATGAGGGCAGTAAGACCAGAAGTACTCATTCTGGAGTCCCCAGGAACCCCTACCAGTCCTCCCAGTCAGAGTGGCTCTGGTGCTTATGGGGAGGCAGGGGACCCCGACATATATAAGGTGATGGGAGGGGAAAAACTGGTGGGCACTTATGGTCCTTGCTCTCTGCCCAGCAGTGCGGCCCCAACAGCCACTGTGAGATGGACTGCGAGGTTAACAATGAGGTGCGTGTGCCCTGAACCCTTGTTTACCCCACTCCTGGACACCTTAGTTCCAACAGCAACTCCTAGCCCATCCCTTGGCCAACGGGTTTCAACATCCCACCCTAACTTCACAGCTTTGCCAGAACTGGGGGGAATGGTGCCCCCTCCACTGAACCACTGCTGGGTAGGAAGGGCTGGGCCAGAGCCCCTCCCCATCTTCTTCCCCCTTCCTCCCCTCTCAGGACCTGCTCTGTGTCCTCATTGATGATGGGGGATTCCTGGTGCTGTCAAACCAGAACCATCAGTGGGACCAGGTGAGGGTCAGGAAGAGGGTGGAAGAAGGTATGGGTTTGAGACTTCTGGGGGTATGACACTGCCAGGCCTGTGACTCCCACTCCCTCTGGCATCCCCAGGTGGGCAGGTTTTTCAGTGAAGTGGATGCCAACCTGATGCTGGCACTCTACAATAACTCCTTCTACACCCGCAAGGAGTCCTACGACTATCAGGCAGCCTGTGCCCCCTTACCCCCGGGCAACCTGGGTGCTGCACCCCGGGGCATCTTTGTGGTGAGCCTCAGCAATGCCTGGCCTGGAGATGGGGGGACTGGGAGACCTGCCCACAGAGGACCCCCCACCTCTAATGAGCAAGCTGGGGGTGACCTGGGTTCCCGGACAGCAGTGGGAGCCCACACCACTCTTCCCCACTGCAGCCCACCATTGCAGACTTCCTTAACCTAGCCTGGTGGACCTCTGCTGCAGCCTGGTGAGTCCCCGGGGGAAATAGGAGAGGGAGGGTGCTCCCTGGCCAGGAAGGCTGGAGAGCAACGGGGCAGGGTCAGGCCTCTGCTGACCACTCCCACTCGGTGACCCATGCCCTGCAGGTCTTTGTTCCAGCAACTTCTCTATGGTCTCATCTACCACAGCTGGTTCCAGGCAGGTAGGTTGGGCTTTGGAAACCCCTCCTCAAAGCCCTTCCCCAGTCTGAGACCGACTCCAAAGGGAGGGCAGGGCTTATGGCTGAGCCAGGCTCTGGGTGTAGGGGTGGGGCTGAGGCGCTCTGGGCCCTCGCAGACCCCGCGGAGGCCGAGGGGAACCCCGAGGTGCGCGAGAGCAGCTGCGTCATGAAACAGACCCAGTACTACTTCGGCTCGGTGAACGCCTCCTATAACGCCATCATCGACTGCGGAAACTGCTCCAGGTGCGCGCGAGGCGTGGCCAGAGGGGCGGGGCGAGGGCGGGGCGAGGGGCGGGGCGAACCTCAGCGCCCCCGCCCTTCTGTGCTGCCCCCAGGCTCTTCCACGCGCAGAGACTGATCAACACCAACCTTCTCTTCGTGGTGGCCGAGAAGCCGCTGTGCAGCCAGTGTGAGGCAGGCCGGCTACTGCAGAAGGAGACACACTGTATCCTGCCCGCGCCGCCCCCCGCCGCCCGCCCCCTCCCAACCCCCGCGCGCCCCCTCCGTGCCGCCGCCTCCTTGACTCCCCACCCATGCCCAGCGGACGGCCCGGAGCAGTGTGAACTGGTGCAGAGACCGCGGTACCGGAGAGGCCCACACATCTGCTTTGACTACAACGCCACGGTAAGGAGCGGGGGGAGGGCGGCTTTGACCCGCAGCTCCCACTCTCCCCAGGGCCAGTGCGGCCCTGCACGCCCCCTGCCCATCCCCGCCCGGGCCGACCGGCTGCTCCCTATCTTTTCCCAACAGGAAGATACCTCAGACTGCGGCCGCGGAGCCTCCTTCCCCCCGTCGTTGGGTGTCCTGGTGTCCCTCCAACTGCTGCTTCTCCTGGGCCTGCCTCCCCGGCCACAGCCTCAAGTCCACGCCCACCCCTCTCGCCAACTCTGAGTGTCCCTCCCCCGCGCCAGGCCTCCCCCACCGTTCCCTGCTCACCTGCCCCCCACTCCCCGCCTTAGAGCCTTGCCCCCTCCCTCAGTGAAGGAACTGCGCCCTCCTGGCTCCCAGAATCTGCGCCTTGGGGTGGGGGTGGGGGTGCTGAAGGAGGTCGCTGCAGGTCTCTGGCCCCTAAGCCACGTCTCGCTGCTGGACTGTCAGAGTGTCCCCAGACCCCTCATTCCCACTGGACTCACCCACTCCTGAGGGCTGGGCCAGGGAGGCCACAGTACTGGTGCCAAACCAGGCCTCTACTGCCCGTGCTGCCCTGAGGCTCCCTTTGTGTGGGAGACCTAGGCCTTGCCCCACCTGGACTCCTCTAACCTGGCCCTTCTGCCCCACCCAGGACTAAATCTGGATTCCCTGGGAATAACAGAGGAAATGGTGATGGGCAGTTTGAGGCCTGTGCGTCCCAGCTTAGCCCCGGCAGGAGAGCCCCCATTGATTCCTGCCTCTCTCAGGCCTACAGCCACCCCTCCCCCTCTCCTTCCCCAAGCCCTGCAGGTAGCAGGACAGCGACAGTGACACTGGCTAAGACACAACCCCATACACAACTGGAGCCCTGAGGGCAGAGACTGGACTCACGTTAGACAGACCCAGGAGGACACACACACACACACAGAGACATGCACCATGGAGTGGGGTGAGGGTAGGGGCTCACAGCCTTACGCGGGGTGAGGGGTTGGTGGGAGGGTTGGCACATGCAGGCTCCATCTCCTGCTCACCGTCAGCCTCTAATCTAACCTGTAGCCCAGCTGGTCCTCTGTCTCTAAAGCTGAATGTCAAATAGTGCCAAATGCGGAGGCAAAGGGGGAAGATCCCTGTCCCAACTTTGCCGCCAGTGTCCCCTAAATGCCCGTGACCCTGCCAGGTGCTCATTGTAACCATTTCTCACTCGTGTCAGGCCCCCAGGGGGACCACATGCCACTGCCTGCACCCCTCAGCAGAGGAACTCTCACCAGACATCGCCCTTTGCCTTAGTGGCGGTGACTTGATCACTCCTAGCTGGATCATCCAACCCGCAATCTGGCCCTTACACACTCAGGCCTATCTCTTTCCCTCTCACACACACACTCCCTGGCCAAACTGCTCCTCCCTGAACACACACTTACACATATGCACACACATATACACACTCTGTGCACACACACAGAGGCTGGGCCTGGGAACATCTCTTCACACCGTTCATTCTGGTCATTTCCCCCAAAGGCATCCCAGCCTGGGGGCCGTTGGGGGACTGAGGGCAGGGGGATGTGGCTGTGGGGCTCAGATGGACTGGGAGGAGGGGGGAGGGTGATGCATTAATTAATGGCTCCGTTAATTAATGTCACATTGCTTGTCGCTTTCTCAGTGTGTGTATGTATGGTCCATGCCTGCTGCTGGTGCCAGGGTGGGCACCCATGCTGTACACCCAGCCTAGACGCCAGCCATGTCTTGTGGGGGCGTGTGTGTAACTGTAGTGTAGTCAGGTGCTCAATGGAGAATATAAAAATAAAAAAGAATCAAACATATACAGAAAAATTAATATATATTTTAAGTTTAAAAAACAGAAAAGCAGACAAAACAATCCCCATCAGGTAGTTGTCCAACCCCCAGCTGGGTCTGATCCTTCTCATCACCCACCTGACCTGGCTGTCCCCTCACCTCGGGCTCGGGGGATCTGTGGGGGACTGGGGGGCCATTTCCTTTTATCTGCCCTTTTTTTTGGTTGTTCTATTTTGTACAGACAAGTCGGAAAAACAACAGCGACAAAAAAGTCAAGAAACTTTGTAAAATACTGTGTGTGTGATTCCTTGTAAAATATTTTCAAATGGTTTATTACAGAAGATCAGTTATTAAATAATGTTCATATTTTCACTTCAAATGGTTCCCATACACTGTGTCTGCCTGCAGTGAGGATTGGGTGGCTTGAAGATAGGTGGCCCTGACCAGTTACCACTCAGTTGAGAGCAAAGCCATACCAATCCAGGTCTCTGGTGGGTGGAAGGCATGATGCTTCCCAGGTTTCCTAAGTGCCAGATCCTTCACATCCTTTTTTTTTTCTATAATCGTCTCAAAAGCCTTCAGGAAAAACTGTCTTTAAAAAAAAAGTTTCCCAGAGACTCAAGGCCAAAACCATGGAAGAAAGAAGATGGAGATGAGATGCAAGCTTCTGGCCAGTAGAACCAGACTAGGGCCTAGTGAGCAGGTCCTCCAGGTGGACTGAAGAGTGAATACCCGGTCCAAGTCCATGACCTGGTCCTGGAGGGCCACTTTTGCCGTCTGGAGGAGGCCAAGTTCTGCCCAACCCCCACAAGCATGATGGCTGCTCCTTCCCAGCCCAGGGGAGGCCTGGGCCTCTCAGTGGCCACTGCTGCTCACACTGGAACACAAGTCTGAATCCTTTTCAGCAAACCCTCTCAGGCCGCCCTCTGGCAAGCCCTACACCCTTGTTCATTCTAATCCTAACTCTTAATAGTGAACTGTATTGTGTGACCTTTGTGTTCAAGGGTGAAGACAACCACCAGGGCAGAGGTTTCCCACTGACACTGTACACATTCCATACTCTGCACTCACCCAGCTGAGTCCTCACCACAACCTTAAGAGTTAGGTACCAGTTTATCTCCATACTTCTGGTGAGCAAATTGAGACTTAGGAGAAATCCTTTCTCCCAGATTCAAGAAACCACCAAAGGTTTCCGAAATGAGGTGACCTGTGGCTGAGGAACCTCGGATGCTAAATAAGTGAAAGAGGGCATTTGAGGCGTTAGTGAAGACACCTTTCCTCACCCTCCACAAGGGTTTGCCACATAGCAAAGACTAGCAGTCCCTGAGACAGCTCCCATGCTCTGCAACAGCCCGAGAGGTCCTCGGTTAGATTTGCCATGTAAAATACAAAACATCCAATCTGACTGGGATTTCAGATAATCAACTAATATTTTTTAGTATGTTCCCAACATTGCATGGGACATAACTATAAAAACTGGAGTCACATGTATCCTGAAAAAAATTGTTTATCTGAAATTCAAATCTCATTGGCCTGTATTTTGATTTGCTGAATCTGGCAACCCTACCCCGGCGTGGCATCCAGCAGGAACCCAGACCCCAAAGTTAAGGCATAGCAACACCTGTGATCTGGAAGGTTATGCACACATCAGCAGTTGTACTGCTGGCGGAAAGGAAGGGATTCTGCACTTTAAAAATGTACTTTGTTAACATAATTATTTTAATTATATGCACATTTTAAAAATTCAGTTTTGCACAGGTGGCTTCAGGTGGCTGCCTGAAGCCACCACTGCAGTGAGGCAGAGGTCCAAGGCCAGCCTGAACCAAGTTTGTGGAAAGACCTCTCCATCAGGATCATCCATTGACTGTGGTAAGGAAGAGTCATCGAGAGAGGTCCAGCCTCACCCGTTTTGGGGCTGGAGACCGGAGTTCAAGTATGGGCTCCACCTCACTTGTACACAAGGGCAGCCTGGGCAACACACTCAGACCGCACCCAGGGTGGACTGCATTTTACACCCCAGTCCCCTTGGATCGTCACGGATGTCCCGTCATCATCTCCATTCAACGGTCCATGAAACTGAGTTTCAATAAGGTTCGGGAATTTGGCCAATGCCACACATCGGTCAAATGACAGAGCAAGAATTCCAACCTGAGTCAGGCATACACCAGACCGTGGAAGTACCGGGAGTTCGCGCTCGCTGGATCATCCAACATTCTTACTCGCACACCTGCACACAAGGATACACCCACTCAGATGTACGGGCAGACATCGAGCCACTCCTCCCGGGAAATTCAGAAAGTGCGTGGCGTGCAGCTGTGCGGCCGCTGGTTCTCGCCGCTCTCCTGAGGTTGTTCGCCCTCCCCCCACGTCTGGAGAACCGGCGGAAACGGTCCTGAGCACTACAACTCCCAAGCACACCCGCCTCTCCCGGCGCACAGCCTCCTGGGACTTGTTCTACCCAGAGCCCAGATTGCCGCAGGTCCCGGTCTGGCCGAGGACTTCATGTCCCAGCATGCCGCGGAGCCGCAGGGCCGACGCTCAGAGGGCTTCCTGCCGCCGCCCGGAACGCGCAGGCGCAGCGCCCTGTTTGTCGGCGCCTGAGAAGGGAGGAGGTACTGTCGAAAACCAAGACCGAGGCCGAGGCGGAGCTGACCAGACTTGACTCCGGCCCACAACTAGTCTCCGTGCAGCGCGGACCGTAAAAGGCTCCAGAGTGGATGGAGGAGATCGAGCCCTGAGATCACCGCCAGCCCGGTCGACGCTGTGACCACACAGGGCGGGGGGGGCGGGCAGGCGATCCCTAAGCTGCTCAGGGCCTTTCCTCAGATCCCCGTTGAGGGGCCTAGGCCCCGGCCCCGCGACCGACCAGGCCCGGCTCTGCCCTTTGGGACCGGAGTCGACCCGACCGGAAGTAGAAGCCTTCACCGGGGCCATAGGCCAGTGACTAGGTCGGGCCCGGGCCTCCCGTCGGGGCCGGACTGGAAAGAGGCCCCGGGGAGGCCCCTAGCCCACTAAACCCTCCCTCAGGCCAACGCCCTCCAGGAAGATGCAGCGCGCCCTACCGGGCGCCCGCCAACACTTGGGGGCCATCCTGTCCAGCGCCAGCGTGGTGGTGAAGGCCCTGTGCGCGGCCGTACTATTTCTGTATCTGCTGTCCTTCGCCGTGGACACGGGCTGCCTGGCGGTCACCCCAGGCTACCTCTTTCCGCCCAACTTCTGGATCTGGACCCTGGCTACCCATGGGTTGATGGAACAGCATGTGTGGGATGTGGCCATCAGCCTGGCCACGGTAGTGGTAGCTGGACGTTTGCTGGAGCCCCTCTGGGGGGCCTTGGAGCTGCTCATCTTCTTCTCAGTGGTGAACGTGTCTGTGGGGCTGCTGGGGGCCTTTGCCTACCTCCTCACCTACATGGCTTCCTTCAACTTGGTTTACCTTTTCACTGTCCGCATTCACGGCGCCCTGGGCTTCCTCGGTGGCGTCCTGGTGGCGCTCAAGCAAACCATGGGGGACTGTGTGGTCCTGCGAGTGCCCCAGGTGCGTGTCAGTGTGGTGCCCATGCTGCTGCTGGGGCTGCTGCTGCTGCTGCGGCTGGCCACGCTGCTCCAGAGCCCGGCACTGGCCTCCTATGGCTTTGGGCTGCTCTCCAGTTGGGTGTATCTTCGCTTCTACCAGCGCCATAGCCGAGGCCGAGGGGACATGGCCGACCACTTTGCTTTCGCCACCTTCTTCCCCGAGATCCTGCAGCCTGTGGTGGGCCTGCTGGCGAACCTGGTGCATGGCCTCCTGGTGAAAGTAAAGATATGCCAGAAGACAGTGAAGCGCTATGATGTGGGCGCCCCATCCTCCATTACCATCAGCCTCCCAGGCACAGACCCTCAAGACGCAGAGCGGAGAAGGTACTGTGGAATCTTCCAAAACCTTGTTCAGCTAGGAGAATCTTACAGATCAGGTCACATTCCATCTTTTGAGGTGCTTGCTGTATGTAGGCTGGCAGCTGTATGTAAGATTACAGTAAGATGTTGGGGGCAGATTCAGAAAGAGAAAATCCAGTTTGTGGCCTTGATCTCAACACTTCGGTATCTGGGCTGCATAAGGTGCTTTCCAAAATTAGGGAGTAAAAGTTGCCTTTCTCACCACTCAGGGTGCTTAAGTTTCAAGAAACGCCCTGCTTCCTTTTGAACTGTGTGAGGGCTAGTGGAGAGCGTGGAGAGCCAGGTACACATAACCCTGGCCTTGTCTGAGAATCTTGGCATTCTAGACGCTGGTCCCGTGAGAGCCAGAAACAACCCGCTGGTCTTTTTTCCCCTGTGAGAGAGGGACAGGGAAGGAGACCTGGGCTCCTTATGAGGTGGTTGGGGCCACCCCAGTTTCCAATGCTGGACTTCCACCCTCTTCCTGGGCCTTAATTCAGATGTTGTGCTTCTCTGCAGCTTATTTATTAACAGGGAAGCCTGGGGTATAACTAGACTTAGACAACCACTGGCCCATATACACTGACTCTGGCAGGCATGTGTTACCAAACTCAGGGGACAGCCATGTGACCCACCGAGGGAGCCTGCTGACCACACCAGGGAATGGAGACAGCCTTTTCATTATCTGTAAACCAAGCCATCTGCACCATCAGGAGTCTCAGCTGAATTATTCACTTAATGAACCTTGGCCAGGGCAAGCCAGATCTCTTTTTAATCCATCTCTTTCTCTCTCTCCCAGGTGTATGGACTCTGACCAGAGTGGTCACAGCTCTGTTTCCAACATTATTCTTGAGTGGTTTTTGTTGTTTTTATTGTTTGGGTTTTTGCTTTTTTAATGCAATTACTTGAATTGTGAAATCTAGAGCAGGTTCTGTTCCAACTTTGTGCATTTGTCAAAGGCTTCTGCTTTTGCGCACCCATGAGATGAGTTCTTAGCAGGCAACTTTACAAATTCAGTTAGACTTGTTCAAGTGCTTACTCGCCACTGGGGCTTTGGAGTGTGGGACACACCCCTCTCCTGAAGGAGTTTCCAACTGGAGAAGGCCAGATTACTGTGGTCCAAGGTGGCAAGAGTTAGTACACATGACATGCTTAATTGTGGGCCTTACAGTTTGTCTCTCCATGGCTAATCAATCATAGAGACTGAGTTCTTTATTAAACTAACCTTAACTGGTGGAGGAGATGCAGCCAGAAGGGCTGGGCCTACTGGAAACTGAACTGTCCTCAGAGATGTTCAGGTGATCCCAGGCCACAGTGGTGGCCCCTCCTCTAGTGAGAAATCTTGGATTATTAGGGTTGGCTGGACATTCGAAAAACCTTCACAGCCCCAAGAAACTGGACAGTTGGAGGCATGTTGGGGTGGAGGTGTCAGGAAGTGGGTTCCTGGCATAGCCTTGTGGATGTCACCTTGCTTGGGGATAGGGATCACTCTACCAAGCAGTTTGATCTCTTGCTTCATGCCACACTCCCTGCCCCAAAGAGCTAGCAATAATGGGAGGCAGGGTTTCCCATCTTTGACCCTTGTGACGGAGTGGTGAGCATGCCACTATCTCTCTACCTTGGCAGGTTTTAAACAGAATTGACTAGGCAGTCTCCAGAATGGGAGTCTAGGTAGCAGAGGGAAGGACTGTCCTGTCTGTGCCAACTTGCCATGGTGCCAGGCTGAAGGACAGGGTGGAAGTGTGCTGGGGCTTTACGTGCCTGTGTTCTTGTTGTACCTCCTGTCATGTTCCCTGGCATGGTGGAGATTTTGGTTTTCTTCTGGAACGTGGAAGGCTATACAGGTCTCCCATGCTGGTAGCAGAGTTGGAGGCATCAGGGGTCCACAGTGACCACTATGAGGAGTATTACCTGGCAGCATGAGCAGTCCACCTCCTGGTGGGCAGGGTCCCAGGTCCTCGTATATACCTTCTTCTAGCGAACTTCCCCACTTTCCTTCAGGGTGGGGTCTCCAGGGGTCTGCCCAGTGGAACCAGGCCTGGCCTGTGCCCTACCCACGTGGGCTGTTTTTTCCTTCCTCTCTTCCCACTAGAACACTGTGTGTTCCTCCTCTAACCCAGGTCTTGGTGGTATTGAGGGTTCTTCTGGGAAGGCCAATGTTAAGAGTCAGGAGGGGTGAGCTAACCCAAGTTGGCCCTGCTTTCCCAGGCTGAGAGCCAAGGCAAGGGCTTAAGTTCCAAACCTCCCCACAGACCCTTGCCAGGGGGTTCACAACACTCCTGACAAGGAGATAAGGAGAAGTTATGCCTTGAATGTGATCCTGGTGCCCAGCAGAAGTTCATGCATCCAGGGACTTGCCCTTCCACCATCTGCCGTGGGTCACAGTTCTGCCTAACCTTAGGCACCATTCTCAGAACCATGCCTGGGGCTGGCCTGGGGACACCCTGGGAGGTACCCAGCGTTCTCAGCCTGGAGGTGTCCAAGCTATGGAGGGAGTGCTCTACAGCCTTTGGGTCCTCATTCAGATGGCAGAGAGCCCTAATCGGATCCCTGGGGAGCCCTGGGCCCTACAATGGGGAAGGAGAACACATAGGATTTTGAGAGGCATGTGAGCAGTAAGGCAATTCAGTTTCCTGGGGGAAAGAATACAGGGCATGAGCCGAATTCAGACCCATAGTGACCTGTCATCTTTCCCCGGCCCCAGGCAACTGGCTCTGAAGGCCCTCAACGAGCGGTTGAAGCGAGTGGAGGACCAATCCGTCTGGCCCAGCATGGACGACGATGAAGAGGAGGCTGGGGCCAAGATGGATAGCCCCGTGCCGTCAGACAAGGCCCCCACACTCCCAGGGAAGGGGGCTGTCCCAGAATCAAGCCTGATCACCTTTGAGGCAGCTCCCCCAACGCTGTAACTCTAGACCACCTTGAGTGTAGCACCTCCTCTCCCAAGCCCCCTTTGACACCCTCTCAGCTACTCCAGGGCACTGACTGCTCTGACGAGAGGGGAGAAGGCCTGCTGCGGGTTGCCACAGCCTTCTGCTATTTCTCGCCAACACTACCCAGGACTCTTGCTACCTGGTTCCAGCTCCAGACAACCACTCTGCCAGGCATGGGACCTCTGAAGCATAGCCAGCCCAGGCCATCTGAGGTAAGACTGCACCTCAGCAGGCAGCCTCAAGCAAGTGGCTGCACGGACACTGGTGCCGTGGCTCCTGGGCCAACCCTCACACCTGACACTGGTTGCTGAGAGCCCTGGGCCAAGGCAGGGATTTGCCAAAAACATTCTGGGGGTCCAGCCCGTGCAGGAGCCTAGCGCAGGGCTGCTGCACATCCCTGCCTGCCCCCAGAAAGACTACGCTCATGTCAAGATTTCTGATTCCCTCTGCTGTGGCCATGGCTGCTTCCAGGCCAGAGTAGTCACAGCTCCCAGGTATTTTCTACAGGACCACTTGAGTGGGCAGCCAAGCCCTGCCTCGCAGTATCAATAAAGCAGTTCTTTGAGGTATGGCTCCTGGGCTCCGTTAGACCACCTTGTGCAGCCCCCTCAGCATGCTCAGCTGTGGATTAGACAGGGACCTCAGGTTCCAGGGCTCGGTCACGAAGGCTGTTCCCACTGGATAAAAAACCCACTGCCCTCATTGTTCCCCACCCCCCCGTCACACTCTCCCTTGCCTCACCACACATGTCCACTCTCAAGCAGCCTTCCCAGAGCTGTCACTTCAGACCCTTACTCTCTCTCCCTGCACTACCTGGTCAGGGAGGCCCTGCCTGAAGATCTGATGACTAAGGGTCTCTCTGTCATAAGGAGTTGTTCTTACCCATGGTTCACTTTGAAGACAAGAGTGCTCAGTGTTTGGCACCTATGGAGGCAGCCCATCCCCAGCTCCCATCCTGTCATTGCCCAGATTTGACCATCACAGCCGAAACTCCCAACACAGTGGGCACCTGGGGAAACTGAAAGGACACACAGTCCCACCAGTCACAGCTACAGCCCGAGGACCTGCTAGGGCCCCAGGTGGCATGGGACACTCAGCAGCCAGATCCCAGGGGCTAATGTCGCAGCAGAGCTTCAGCTCCTCGGGGAGCAGCCATAGACAGGTCCATCCTGCTCAGCTGCCCGTTTGTTCCTGCTGATGGCATTAGCAAGAACTATCCCCAGCTCTGGGCTATTTCTCCCATCCAGTCTTTTCAGTCTTTTTTTTCTTTTTGACTGCACCTCGCAGCATGTGGGATCTTAGTTCCCCCACCAGGGATCAAATCTGTACCCCCTGCTTTGGAAGCTCAGAGTCTTAACGACTGGACTATCGGGGAAGTCCCTTCAGTATTTTTTTTTTACTTTATTTTACTTTCTTCTCTTCTGTAATTTCTGGACATACCAGCAGAAGTTGAGTTGCTGGGGGTAGGGGCGCAGTCTTGCAACCCCAACTTCATCCAGGCACATGATCCATAAACTCCTCTGGGACGGTAGAGAAAGAAGGAAAGGGGAGGTACTGCAGCATGAGGATCAAGTAACAATGTCACACACAGGACTCCGGCTGCCCCAGTGCCTGAGGTGTCCCATGAGCGAGCTGAGAGAGTCCAGGTGGTCTCAAACCCGGCTCCCACGCTGAGGGGCAAATCCAGGCTTTCCCAAGGCCGGGAAGAGTTCACGGCTGGATCCTCTTGCGGTACAGGTAGGCGTTGCTCACCTGGTTCATAATGACCAAGCTGGTAACGACAGGGCAAAGCACAGCCAGGTACCAGACCCCACCGGTGACTGTGGCAGTGAACCAGAGTGAGCACATGCCCAACAAGAGGCTGGCACCCCCCAGAAGGTAGCCCACCAACCCCGAAGTGGCATGGTACAGCTTAAGCTTGGCCAGGGGCCATCGAGGCAGCAATTTGGGGTAGAGCAGCCCCACCCCACCCGAGCACTGCAGCCCTGCCCACAGCACAGCCAGCAGCCCTGCCCGCCCATGCCACGTGGCCAGGTGGGCCTTGCCAAGCTGTTCCTTGTGGAGGATGACAAGGCCCAGGCCCAGCAATGCACACAGCAAGGCCAGCAGCTGCAGAACCCAGTGGCAACGCGCTCGGCCCTTCCGTGAAAGGGAGCGCAGCAACGAACTCTCAGGAGAGAACACCAGCAGTGCCTCCGTCATCAGGAAAGAGAACTGCGGAGACAGAGAGGACACTAAATGAGGGCGCTGCCAGGCAGCAGGGAAGGGTTTTAGATAGAACCTAAGCTGCCAGCTAGTGTGGGCAGATTGCCCTTTATCCTCTCCCCCACTGACAAGAGTATTTGGTGGGGCAAGAGTGGAAAACCATCTGGGACAGAACATGTGTTCTGAGTGACCAGCAAGAGGTACCTCTCCACACTTCTTCCTGAGTGCTACTCTGAAATGTCATCTCTGCTATGTTACCCAGCAAACACAAGGCTTGAGATGTGGCAGTTATAAATGATTCACAAGCTTTGTTTCCCTGACAGGCCTGGATACAATTTCTTGGCAAGAGTTGTCCACATGGGTACACTGTTTCAGGGAATAGTAAGTGCACCACTGTAAATTAAGGTGACAGGAGGCACAGGTACACCCAAATGCATATTCTAAGCCTCCTACCTGGAGGTGGCTAAAGCATCGTTCTGTACTTAGACAAACCCATTTGCCCTGCATCTTGATTACCCTAGTTCAAGTCCAGACATAAACTACAGCAGGAGTTGGAGCCTACAGTTTCTCCAACCCCACATCCCACCCCTCCAAATCGATATTAAGTGTCCATTTACATTTAGAGGCCACTAAAACCACACCCAGAGCCATACTCCCTCCCACTCCTAAGAGCTGGCCAGGTTCACTACTTACAGCCAAAGACATAAGCACAGGGTGCCAGGAGAAGAGACCTGGAATGAGAAGAGGATGCCTCGTGAATCTCCACAAGCAAGAGCCCAGCCACACCAATCCCCACAGGCTGAGGAAAATGAGTAGCCCACCACCCAAGGAGGTGGTGCCAAAATGCAAGCCCCGTCTTGCTGCAGCGAGCTGACCCCGTATCTATTCTCTCTTCCTGGACCCTCCCTGGATCAGAGGCCACCCTTCGCCATTCCTCTGGCAGCCCTCCCTCTTTCCCCCTGCACTTTGCAAGAGGCAGCCAACTCTGTGGGGCCTGGCCAAGCTGGCAGAGCCCTCACTCTCATCTACTCCACCCTGTTTATCCCTCCAGCATGGCATGTCCCTCAGCCAGCCAGGCCTTTCCCAAGAGTCAGACCCAAGGCTTCCTATTGCCCCTGCTCCCCAGGAAAAGTGACAGTTCCCAAAAGTCAGTAACTATGCATTCTACTTACTGGAGCCAGGCCTGGCAAGTACAGCCACAAAGATGGTGAAGCCCAGGGCCACAAGGTGGGCAGCAGCCCCGGAGGCAGTGCGCAGAGCTCGGTATATGTGTGACTCGGTCTCCACAGAAAGGGCCATGATCACTCAGGCCGGCTGTAGCCTGAAAGCATAGCAGAGTGAGCAAGGGCCTCTGGTGCTCTTCTCACTGGACCAAGGGTGGCAGGACAGGAATGCCACTCTCTTCCAAAGAGTTAAGGTAGGAAGGGACAGCATTAAGGCAGGGCCCAGGAATAGTCGCGGGCTGGTGGCCAGTCAGCGTCTATCCGCATCTGAATTGGCACTGATCACTGGTTCGTCCACCTTCCAGGTAAGATACGCAAGGCCGTGTAATAGACTACAAGTCCCAAAGTGCACCACGCCGTCGCCGGGCGGGAGCGCCTGCTGGAGGACCGTGAAGCACTACGGGAACTGTAGTTCCCGGTTGCGTCGAAATTACAGCCTGAATCGCTTTGCGCACACCCTTCCCACGTGCAGCTGGCTTGCTGCCTCTACACGCCAGGGATTCGCCTGCCTCACCCGCAGCGCCGACCCGAGGAGGTGGTTCGGTCCCGAACAAGTGGGATTCTCCGGGCTCTAGCCGCGCGCCCTGCCGCTCCGCCGCTTAACTTCCGGGTGCGACGCCTACCCCACCCGGGACTTCCTGGGCCTGTTAGCAGCCACACGGCTGAGTTGTGCTGCGCAGGCGCTGTTGAACAGATGGCTTCACGGGTGTATCAGTGCGCAGGCGTGCCTGACCTGGCGGCCCAAGCCTCCGGTCTGTTTCTGACAGGTGCTCCCAGGAATAAAGGCGCCAGCTACGGACCCCGGCCCCACTAGCGCCATGGGCAGCAGCTGCCGCATCGAATGCATATTCTTCAGCGAATTTCACCCTACGCTGGGACCCAAGATCACCTATCAGGTGCCACCCGGGCTCGCGGGACAATGGGGGTTAGAGGGACGCTCCGGGGAGTTCAGTCAGTTGCCTGGAAGCGATGGAACCCCGTGCCCCGTGCTGCACGCAGGCACGCCGCTCCCTTGTTCGCGGGGAATCGTGAACCACAAGTATATTCAAACCCAGTCCCGGGCTCCCGGTGTGGCAAGGCAAACAAACATCGCATAGGCAGTGATTGTGGAAAATGAGGCTGTGTGGGCCCAAGGGAGGTGCCAGGTCCTACGAGAGGTGTGAGTGGTGATCTACTAGTATCCCTGGATGCATAGAAATTTAGGTGTGGGAGGAGTGTGCCAGGAGGAGGGAACAGCATATGCAAAAGCCAGGAGGTAGGTGAAAACATAATGTGTGTGTGGAAACACAAAGGTGGAGTAGGCCTGGATGGATGGGAGAAAGGGGAAACCCTGGAGAAGAGAGCTTAGGTCTTGAAGGTCACCCTGTGTACTCTGCCTAGTTATAAGGTTCCCTAAGGGGCTTCTTGTCACTCCCTTCCACAGGTCCCCGAGGACTTCATCTCCCGTGAGCTGTTTGACACCGTCCAGGTGTACATCATCACCAAGCCAGAGCTGCAGAACAAGCTCATCACTGTGTGAGCCCCTAGGAGGGGAGTAGGGAGGGTTCCCAAGGAGGAGTGGACAGACATGGGGACAGGAGGAGATTGATTTTGTTCCTACCTGTTCCCCTCGTCCAGCACAGCCATGGAGAAGAAACTGATAGGCTGCCCCGTGTGCATCGAGCACAAGAAGTACAGCCGCAATGCCCTGCTATTTAACTTAGGCTTCGTGTGTGACGCCCAGGCCAAGACCTGTGCCCTTGAGCCGATCGTCAAAAAGCTGGCTGGCTACCTGACCACACTGGAGGTCTGCAACACAATGGGCTTGGGTGGATGGGCAGGCAGAGTTAGGGAAGTTGTTTGCATGTCTCCAAAGCCCTCCAGACCTGGGAACCTGCGAGGGCAGGATGCCAGCCAAGGGTCCTGGGGTGTGCCCACCATGCTGTCCATGCCCCATCCAGCTAGAGAGCAGTTTCGTGTCCACGGAGGAGAGCAAGCAGAAGTTGGTGCCCATCATGACCATCCTGCTGGAGGAGCTAAATGCCTCAGGCCGGTGCACTCTGCCCATCGGTATGGCCTGCCCTCTGCAAGGACAGCAGAGGGGTCGAGGAGGGATGAAAAAGTGGCAGGGGAAGGTGGGCCCAGTCAAGAACAAGACTGGTGAACAAATTGGTGGCCAGGAAATAGCCATGAGCTTGGCTGATGATGTCCAGGGTCCAATGGATGATGGGATTGGGGAGGGGGAGGCCAATAGAGTTCTCTGGCTCTGCTCCCTGAGCATGTTTCTTCCCCTGAATGAACCTCAGTCTCTTGCTCCATAAAAGGAGGAGACTGGTCCTATGCGGAGGCACCTGTCTGCCTCCAGGGTGGCTGGGAGGACTGCCCGGTAATTGAGGGCCTCTTGGCAGAGTTGGCACTGAGGATATGGGTGGGGTCCCCTGCAGATGAGTCCAACACCATCCACTTGAAGGTGATTGAGCAGCGGCCTGACCCTCCTGTGGCCCAGGAGTATGATGTGCCTGTCTTTACCAAAGACAAGGAGGATTTCTTCAACTCACAGTGGGACCTCACCACACAACAGGTGTGCTCGCCCTCCCCGGCTATCATGACCTGTGGCTGGTTGCATCCCTGGCCTCATCCCACTTCTACTGAACCTGTTCTTCCCTGCCCAGATCCTGCCCTACATTGACGGTTTCCGCCACGTCCAGAAGATATCAGCCGAGGCAGACGTGGAGCTCAACTTGGTGCGCATTGCCATCCAGAACCTGCTGTGAGTGGGGAACAGTGACACCCGGGACAGGTTTACCAGTCAGGAGGAACCCAGGGGCCCTGAGTGTAGGTGCTGGGAAGGCATGGCCTCAGAAGCTGAGCGCTACTGTTTCCCCAGGTACTATGGTGTTGTGACACTGGTGTCCATCCTCCAGGTAGGTGAGTCTGGGGTCTGATTAAGTGCAGACTGGATCATGTGACTGGGCCCAACTGGGGCCGTGTCAGACTTCCAAGCCCCTTACTCAAGCCCCTGTGCCGCCTACTACCCTCTAGTACTCCAATGTGTACTGCCCAACACCTAAAGTCCAGGACCTGGTGGACGACAAGTCCCTGCAGGAGGCGTGTCTATCCTACGTGACCAAGCAAGGTATTGGCAGGCTCTGGGGGGAGGCCATCTCAGGGAGGGCAGGGCTACCTGGAGAGCTGACCCTTGATGCCTGCAGGGCATAAGAGGGCCAGTCTCCGGGATGTATTCCAGTTGTACTGCAGCCTGAGCCCTGGCACTACTGTGAGAGATCTCATTGGCCGCCACCCCCAACAGCTGCAGCACGTTGATGAACGGTCAGTGGGGGCCCCCTGGAGCATGAGGGGTTTGCCTGAGGGCAGGTACACTCTCTGTATCTCTCTGCAACTCTGGGTCAGAGAGAAAGCAGGAGACTCCTAGTGAGCAGAATCACATGGCACTGCTAATCCAGGAAGGCTTCCTGGAGGTGGTGGGTTTTAGTGGCCAGTCTGGTCATGGAAACAAAACCGGAGGGAAGACTGGCCTGGCTTGAAAGAAGCCTGGCCCAGAGCATCACCTCTTTCTTCCTTGACACTCATCCCAGAAAGCTGATCCAGTTCGGGCTTATGAAGAACCTCATCCGGCGACTACAGAAGTATCCTGTGCGGGTGTCTCGGGATGAGCGGAGCCACCCCGCCAGGCTTTACACAGGCTGCCACAGCTACGATGAGATCTGTTGTAAGACAGGTAGAAGCAGGCAGGACTGCTGAGGTGGGGTCAGGGCAGCGTGGCCAACCCCCACCAAGGCTGCTGACCTCACCTCCACCACACCATTCAGGCATGAGCTACCAAGAGCTGGATGAACGGCTGGAAAACGACCCCAACATCATCATCTGCTGGAAGTGAGGCTGGTGGCGGCTGGATGAGGCATGCAGCTATGGCTACTCTCTTCTGCTAAGCCCTTCCTGGTGCATGAGGACTAGACCGGAAAACTAGTCCATACTGTCCCAAGGTTGACCCTCATTTCTGTAAATAAAGTCATTCATTTCAGCCTGCCTTTATTGAAGACTACGTCTGAGCTAGCCACCAGAGAGAACCAGCAGTGAGTGAAATAGCTGTGGTCCTGGCACCCTGGAGCGCCATCTGGTGGGCGGAGCCAGCAATGGGCATGTAAAAGTGCCCACTAATTATAAACTAAAATAATCAGCCAGAAAGAAACAATCAGAAAGCTGAGATGAAAAGTGAGTTGGGATAGGAGCTGAGACTGCTGCGTATTAGATGGGCAAGAAAGGCCTAGCTGAACTGGTGTAAACCAAACCCTGAAGAAGAATATACCAGGCAGAGGTAACAGGTGCAAAAGCCCTGAATCAAAATCTGCTTTGGGATGTGTGAGGAAGCCAAGCTCAGCCCGTGGGACAGGAACATAGAGGGCAAGGGGGAGAGGAGCAAGAAACAAAGTCGGGAGGTAGGAGAGGAGGCACAAGCCTGACTGCAGAGCTATGGATAAGCTGCTTTGGACATCTGAAATCTCTCTGACATCTATTCGTCGCTCAGTGGTGTCCGACTCTTTCATGACCCCATGCACTGTAGCCCACCAGGCTGCTCTGTCCATGGAATTCTCCAGGCAAGAGTACTGGAGCAGGTTGCCATTTTCTTCTCCAGGGGATCTTTCTGACCCAAGGATTGAACCTGGGTCTCCTGCACTCCAGGCAGATTCTTTTTTTTTTTTTTTTTTAATGTTTAAAGAGAACTTCATTATAACAGTGAGTTTTGACTTGAAAATCATTACGTGAAGTGAAAGTGAAAGTGGCTCAGACGTGTCTGATTTTTTAAGACCCCTTGGACTGTAGCCTTCCAGGTTCTTCTGCCCATGGGATTCTCCAGGCAAGAATAATGGAGTGGGTTGCCATTTCCTTCTCCAGAACCAGGCAGATTCTTTACCATCTGAGCCACCATAGTATTCAATGTTTTGAGGGCCAGAGGCAGCCAGATCCACAGTCATGTGAGGAAGGAATGTCTCGTGTACAATTTTTTTTCTGGCCACGCTGCATGTGGGATCTTAATTCCCCAACCAGTTATCAAACCACACTCCCTGCATTAGAATCGTGGAGTCTTGGTCACTGAACTGTCGGGGAAGTCCCTCATGTACACCTTTAAAAGACTCCTGGTGGGAATTCCCTGGAGGTCCAGTGGTTAGGACTCCAGGCTCTTAAACTGCGAAGGGCTGGGGTTCGATCCCTGGTCAGAGAAATAAGATCCCACATGCTACAAGGCAGGGGAAAATTCAGGACGGTCAAGGGTGGAAATGGGTCCAGGAACAGTGACATGACAGGCAATGGCAGCCCGGACTAGGCAGGAGAGAAGTTGTGAGCCCTGCGCAGTATTTTGGGGGTAAAGCCAATGAGGTGGAGCTAGACGCCAGAAATGCTGGAACGAGAAGGTCACAGAGAGCAACAAACGTGGGCGGAGAGGGAGCAGTTACGGGGACAGCTGAGCTGGGGCGGGCCGACTTGACATCCATCTGAGGAGGAGGCCTAGGGCGCAAGAGTCCGGAACTCTCGAGCTGCAGCCGTTTGTGAGGGAGAGAGCTCCACGAGTCCAAAGAGCTGCTACCCGCAGCCTGGCTGGCAGGCAAGACGCTGGCGTGTAGGGAACCAGCAGGGGCGGGGCCCAGGTCGCACTGCGCAGGCGCCGAGCTTACCGTTTCCATGGCGGCGAGTACTCACGCGCAGCCACCGCTCTGCAACCGTAGAGTCCCAGACTTCGGCCCCGCGGGAGACCGTGTCCCCAAGCGCGTCAGCAGCATCGCCACCCCAGAGCCAGCTACTGCCCGTGGAGAGCCAGACCCCACCTTCACGGTCTCGGTCCGTTGCGGAGACATGGGCGACCTGGCGCTGCTGCTGCCGCCGGGCGAGGCTGAAGTGCTAGTGCGGGAACTGCGCAGCTTAGAGCTGCGCGATATGGGCTCCAGAGGGTGAGGCCGCTGAATACAGGGTCAGGCGGTGTCATGGCATTAGAGTCCTTGAGTTGGGGGAGTGTGGGCCAGAGTCCTGTAGGGGGAGGGTTTGCCCAGTGTGGAGGGGCCCTTAAGGTGGGGAGGTAAAGCTCTCTGAGATAGGGTTATATGGTCCTGGGCCACCTTGGACCCCTCAGAATCGGGTTAGGCTTCAATAGCACCCAGCCCCGACCCCCACTCCTGCTGCACGCATGTGCACTCCCACATGCACACACACCCCGGGGCAGGTGGAACCAGCAGCATGAGAACCTGGAGAAACTGAACATGCAGGCCATCCTCGATGCCACGGCCGGCCAGGGCGAGCCCATCCAGGAGCTGCTGGTCACCCATGGGAAGGTACGCTGGAGTCATAGGCAGGGTTCCTGCCTTCTCACCACCCCACACCCCACCACCACTCTACCTTCTCAGGAACTGGGTGCCTACACTTCCCTCTGACTGGCACCTCGGTCCTCCCCAAAAAAGAAAGAAGGGTGTGTTACACCTTTGATTTAGCACCCCTATGGGACAGGACCCTGGCGTGCCTGGTGGGGAGCAGGGTGCAAGTTGATTAGGGAGATAGTCTTGGATCCTAGAACAGCCTAGGCTGTAGGGGGAGGGCCCAAATTCTAAAGGCATTCCTGACTAGACTGTCAGGCTAGAGGGGGGCCCCCAGTGAAGTGGGGTAGAACTTTGGCATAGAAGGGGGCAACCTCCCCAACATGAGAGAGAGAGGGAGTTAGAAACCAGGAGTTGGCTCAACTGGAATGTGAGCCAGGAGGTGGAACCAGTAGACGACCTGAATCATCACTGACGAAAGGGTTCCTCTGCAAGGGAAACGTGGCGCCCTCTACTGGTGGGGTGGGGTAGGAACAGGGCACTGTGAAGGGACCTGAGAAAAGAGTGAGGCCGAGGCACACAAAAACCTCCGAAGATCAGAGAACAAGGACAAGAGAGGGCACCAGCAGGAGGCGTGAGCAGGAGGGCTGGCCTGAGGGTGCACTTGGATGGGGGCGAGGGGACAAGGGCTCAAGTGCAGAGGAAGCATGGCAGCCTGGGGACAAGGCAAGGACCAATCCATGTGAAGCCTGGGGCATGGAGACCCCCCCAGAGGTGTTGGAGGCAGCTGGAAATGAAGATTCAAGGTGCAGGAGAGAGGTTTGGGAAGGAATTCATGGGGCACAGGAGAGACTAGGGGTCCAGAGGAGTTTGAGGAGGGTTGAACTGGGCTGACCTGTTGGCAGGACAAGACAGGCCCATCTCACCGCTTGCCCTCTGCCCTCCCCCTCAAAGATCCCGACACTGGTGGAAGAGCTGATTGCAGTGGAGATGTGGAAGCAGAAGGTATTCCCTGTGCTGTGCAAGCTGAAGGACTTCAAGCCCCAGAACACACTTCCCATCTACATGGTGGTGAGCTGGGCCATTGGTGCATACACCCGCCCGCCCCTTCAGAGGACCCTGGACCAGAGAGGGTGGCTGGTAGGCCATATCCCGCTCTCAGCAGCTCCAGGCCCTATCCTTCTCTTTATGTGACAGTTACACCATGAAGCCTCCATCATCAACCTCCTGGAGACAATGTTCTTCCACAAGGTGAGGCAGCAGCCCTGCCCACTGGCTACTGCCCTTGGCAAGAGTTTGGCGGCAAGGGGGTTGTGTCTGCGTGCCCAGAGCATTAGAGCAAGGACATTTCCCCTCCTCTTGCCCTTCAGGGGGTGTGCGAGTCAGCGAAGGACACCGTCTTGGACCTGGTGGACTATTGCCACCGCAAACTGACTCTCCTGGTGGCCCAGGGTGGCCGTGGTGCTCCCCCTGAGGAGGGGTCCCAGCACAGCACCTCCATGCAGGTGGGCTGAGGTTCCCTGGGGTTGTCAAGGGCTAGACCCCAGCACCCCTTAGCTTGAACACCATGTGCACCCCCCACCCCCCACCCCAGGACCTGCAGAAGCAGGCAAAGCTGATGGAATTTGAGATCGCACTGAAGGGCCTCTCAGTGTTGCGCTACATTACAGACTGTGTGGACAGGTGGGCAACCCAGCCAGGCCTGGGGCCTGCAGTGGGGGGCTGGGAGTCTGGGCCTGTCACCTCCGCTTACCTCCCTACCCCCGTCCTAGCCTTTCTCTGAGCACCTTGAACCGCATGCTCAGCACCCACAACCTGCCCTGTCTCCTGGTGGAACTACTGGAGCACAGTCCCTGGAGCCGGCGGGAAGGAGGTAAGGTCCTCCTCCACCCGCCTAAGCCCCAGTTCACTGCTTCCAGGACATCTTCCAGGATTGATGGGGTGGGCAACTTGCAGTCAGATAAACGTTGCTCCCTTGCCCAAAGAGAATACCAGGATGTTTCACCCACAGTGGGCCTAGACCTGGACTCTGTCGCAGGCAAGACCTGTGTGTCCACTACTGAGGAGTCACGCTGCTCTGAAGTGAGCCCCACCCCAGCGTGGGCATGTCCTGTGGCCCATACAGCTGGGTCATTCAAAGCGCATGCAATACCTGCACCCCATATGTTGGTTCCTCTTCCCAGGCAAGCTGCAGCAATTTGAGAGTGGCCATTGGCAGACAGTGACCCCCTCGGAGCAGCAAAAGCTGAGCAAGTTGGATGGGCAGGTGTGGATCGCTCTATACAACCTGCTGTTAAGCCCGGAGGCCCGGGCCCGCTACTGCCTCACAAGCTTTGCCAAAGGACAGCTACTCAAGGTAGGGAACTCCTCCCACATGAGTGTCCACAGCCCCTGCCCTAGGTCACCCTTGATGTTTATTTTTGCCCGCCCACCTCAGCCGCAGCCCTCTCTCCACACCTTGGGCCCCAGGTGATAACAGCAGCTAGTGGGACCTGGGTCCCACTGGCACCCTCAGCCCAGTCTAGCCCAGCCCAGCCCAGGCCCTCTCTGCTCCTCAGCCCTCTTGGTCAGCACCGCCTCACACTGGCCTCCCCTGGACACCCTTGCAGCTCCGGGCCTTCCTCACAGACACACTGCTGGACCAGCTGCCCAACCTGGCAGACCTGCAAGCTTTCCTGGCCCACCTGGCCCTGACTGAAGCCCAGCCCCCTAAAAAGGACCTGGTGTTGGAACAGGTAGGCTCTCAGAAGTTGGTTGGTCAGGACCACTGCTCACTTGACAGCTCCTCCTCCCTGCCACTCTCTGCTTCTCTTCCCCAGATCCCAGAAATCTGGGAGCGGCTAGAGCGAGAGAACAAAGGCAAGTGGCAGGCTATCGCCAAGCATCAGCTGCAGCAGGTATTCAGCCCCTCGGAGCAGGACCTGAGGCTGCTTGCGTGCAGGTGAGGCCTGCTGAGCCAGCAGGAGGGGGAGAAGGGAGGCAGCAGGCGTGGGTGTGGGCGGGGCTGCTCCCGTCCCCCCATCCATAGGCCCAGCCAAGTCCTCCGGATCCTTTTCCCAGGTGGGCTAAGATCTACAGGCTGGATGTGCTCGAGGCAGTGGCTCCAGAGCGGCCCCACTGTGCCTCGTGCAGTGCAGAGGCCTCCAAGCGTTGCTCCCGGTGCCAGAATGAGTGGTATTGCTGCAGGTGAGGGTATCCTAGGACCTTGGGCCCCTAAGTCCCACTTCCATACCCCTCAGAGCACTGCATCTTCACCGGCCCCGTTTGCCTGCAGGGAGTGCCAAGTCAAGCACTGGGAGACCCATGGAAAGGCTTGTGTCCTGGCGGCCCAGGGGGACAGAGCCAAGTGAAGGCTGCAGCTGCTGAGGGCCAACTACCCATGCCGTACAACCCACTCGAGTGTCCCCCCTGCAAACCTCTGGATCTCAATCTGGCCTCTGCAAGTGCCCCAGCCTCCCGGGTGGTGAGGATAGCAGGCGGGAAGAGCTGTTGACCCATCTCCCCCCAGCTAAGCGCTCCCCACTTCCTGCTCTATCAGGCGGGTTGGCTTAGGGTGCAGCCTCCCCAAGCTGGGGCAGAAGGCCTGGGCGGGGGGGACAAGGGCCGGATGTGGGGACCCTCTTCCTCTAGTACTGTAAAGTAAAACTAGCTTCCACAAACACGCCTGTTTCCGCGTGGCCCCTTGAGGTCGTCGTGGTTGTTAAAGAGGAGGGGAGTGACTCGCTGGATGAAGGGAGGATAGGAAACGGAGGGCGGGGACTCTGAGACAGCAGCCCCCAGCCGCACCCGCCGTCCCATTCCGCCTGTGGGCCGACACAGCGCGGGTGCCCACGTTTCCATTGCGCTGCTCTCCTCTGCTCTCCCGCCGCTCTGCCTGAATCCTGGAGGCGGTGCCAAATCGGGGCCCGCCCCGCGGCCCCGCCCGCCCCGCGCTCGCTAGCGCCCAGAACCGGCCGAAGACCCGGCCCGATCGGGCCATGTCCGCTGAGCCTGAGCTCATTGAACTGCGGGAACTGGCACCCGAACGGTGCGCCGCTCCGGGCCGCACCCGGCTTGAGCGTGCCAATGCACTGCGCATCGCGCCGGGCACAGCGCGCAACTCCTCAAGGCAGCAGGTCCCGGGCCGGGGCCACCGATTCCAGCCCGCGGGGCCCGCTACGCACACGTGGTGTGACCTGTGTGGCGACTTCATCTGGGGCGTCGTGCGCAAGGGTCTGCAGTGCGCGCGTGAGTAGCGGATCCAAGAGCTGGCGGGAGCGAAACGGGCAGCCAAGGGACAGACCCGTCGCTGAGGGCCAAGTTGCAATGGAGGGGTTCGGGGGGACGGTCCCCACGTTTCAGGTCCGTTACCTTTGCCCCATAGCACAAGAGAGTGTGGGCTGATGGTTTATAACCTTGCCAGGCTCCACCTGCCTTAGAGACAGTTAGGCAGAGGAGCTGTCTGTAAATAACAAGGTGCTACTTTCAAGTTTAACCAGCGCCTTGGCCCTCCTTGAGAAAGGCTTGTGCCTGTCAGTCTCTGGGCTCACATTCTTACACCTGCCCCTTTGGAAAGATTCACTTGCCAAGTCCCCTGGGAGAATCCCTGTGGTGAAAGGAACTTACCCACCTATGGGAGAAGGCCTGGAAACAGTCAGAAACTTGGGCACAGGGCTGCAAGCAGGAGCTTTGAGTCTGTCTTTAGCAAATACCTATTGCAGGTCCAGTCAACCAGCTGCTAAAACATGAAACACAGCCACACACCAGTTGGTGCTTCTGCCCTCCCAGAAATCACCGGCAAGCTGAGATTGCTGTCTCACTGACCATACACCATCTAGAATCACTTGGGATGCTTTTACAGCCCTCCAAACCCCTACCCTTGGATCTTACTGCAGACCTGTTGAATCAATCAGGTCACTGAGAGTGTACCAGCGACTTTTAAAAACAGGTCATTCTAATGAGTAGCCTGGGTTGAGAATCACTGCTCTGGCCCATTTAGGAACTTAGGGAAGATGTCCCAAGCCTGTGTGTGATGGAGACCCTCTCATCTAGTACAGGAGTTTGTCTTTATTCAGTTAGGATGAGTATGGGACTTGTGGCAGCATACAAAGCATGAACAAGAGCTGCGAGATAGCAGTGTTCCCAAGGAGAAATAAAGTGGCCATGGGAATGAAAAACATGACAATCTGGGTGTGTGTCAGAGGCAGAAACAGGAATCAAGGATGAGTTGGGGTGGTTTGGTTTGGTTTTTGTTTTTTGCTGAGTTGAGGAACTCTGGCAAGGGCAGGGGTGAGGAGAAGTGAAGAATTAAAAGGAGTAGGGAAGTGAGTTAAATGTTGGCCATGTCTGGTTGAAATGTTTATTGGACATCCAAATGAAGATACTGATACACTGAATCTGATCTCAAGGAGGAGGTCAGATGGAAGCCTTGGATCTAAGGTAGGTCAGTGTACACAGAAAAGCGGTCAGGACTGGGCCTCGGACACCCCACCACTAGATCTGGAAGCTGAAACAGAGCTGAAGCCCCCTGAGCAGGGGCTACAG
Organism: Muntiacus reevesi; assembly: GCF_963930625.1. Lineage (NCBI taxonomy): Eukaryota > Metazoa > Chordata > Mammalia > Artiodactyla > Cervidae > Muntiacus > Muntiacus reevesi. The sequence continues at coordinate 107,972,183 of NC_089252.1, forward strand.
TGAGGTGGGAGGAAAACCGCGGTAGTGAGGGCCCCCCGGGGTATCCAGAGAGCAAGCATCTGACGATGCTCGAGATGAAGGGACCACCACTCCAGGTGAAGAAGGGACCACCGCATTCCGCAGTGTGGTCTCTGAGTTTCCTGGAGGGAGGGGAGCAAGACTGACTGTAATGGGTAGACGATGAAGCCGAGGAATTAAGAGACCAGTGTGGTAAGTTTTGAGTGTAAGGGGAATAGAGAAAAATGACACGAGGGGGCACTGAGTTAAAAGTTTTTTGTTTCCCCCTCCAGTAAATGTGAGGAGGGAGGGACGCTGATAATGAGGAAGGGGAAGTTCTGCCCTAGGCGTTAGAAATCCAACTGTTAAGCAGGCCTGGATCCCTCACAGCATGTCTTCCTGCCAGTTTCTAGGCGCCGGGCCGGGGGGCGGGGAACCAACTCTAAAATCTGAGTGGCAGTGGGTATTAACGGGGACTGAGATAAGGCCGGTCACGCAGAAAACGACGAGCAACAGCCTTCATCCCGGGGCTTCGCTTCTGTCCCCGGGACGCTCCTCCGAGCTGGTGCTGGGGTTCCTCCACCTCACGGCCAGGCCTCTCTGCAGATTGCAAGTTCACCTGCCACTACCGCTGCCGCGCGCTCGTCTCCCTAGACTGCTGCGGGCCCCGGGACCTGGGCTGGGAACCGGCGCTGGAGCGGGACACGAATGTGGTGAGCGCGGGACCGGGGAGCTTACGGGCAAGGCAGGGGTGCGTGGACGAGTGGGCCACATTGCAGGCGTTCCCTAGGGCCGCCCGGCGCTACACGCAATAAAGGTTTTGATAGCCGACTTCCCGGCGACAGAGAGTGGCTAATTCTGCGCGCGGGCTCCAAGGGGTGCCGGGGGGGGGGGCGGGGTGCTGACTCGGCCCTAACCGCTCGGAGTCGCCCAGACTACGCGCAAGCGCAACTTCCACACCTTCCCGCAGCTGCATCCGGCCTCGAGGCCACGCTGGTGCACACGCGCACAAGCCCCATAGTGTCCCTTGGGAGGCGGGGCCTGCGCGGCGGCGCTGAACTGAGCTGCCCCAGGGCTGAGATCATTCTTGGAGGCGAGGCGTGTGTGACCCCGCCCTCCTACATTCCTCCTCCAATGAGACGACAGCTAGATCCTGGCTGTCTACGTTTCAGTGTTAACGGTTGCGGCGCGGACACTGGTTCCGGCGCACGCATACTCATATACGGGCGCGCACGCGCACACGCGCTTGGGGCGGTGGTGGGAGTCTACCGGTACACCGGAGCCGGCGGGCTGGCGGGCGCGGCGATGGGTGAGGCGGACGCGGGAACGCCTTCTTTCGAGATGACCTGGAACAGCACGACAAGCAGTGGCTACTGCAGCCAGGAGGACTCGGACTCAGAGCTCGAGCAGTACTTCACTGCGCGTACCTCGCTGGCGCGCAGGCCGCGTCGGGACCAGGTGGGGACCGGGGCTTGAGGGAGGCGGGCGGGGCCGATCGCTGGGATCCCGCCCCTCCCCGGTACGTTGCAGTCTCGAGAGTTTGTGGGCCGCTCCGCCCTCCTGTCAGCGTGGATCTCAAATCGAACCGGGGCCAGCCCTCGGAACCGTGTGTCGGGCTTTCAGCACATCGGTACTGGGTGCCGAGCCCTTGCTGTTTCTATCACAGACCGGTTGAACCAGGAGAAGCAGCTGAGTGGCTTGGGGTAGACCAGGGACGGGCATTATCCACCCCTTACTAAGGCTGACTGTGCAGTCTAGACTACCGCCTCGATTTCCGCGTGTGGGCGCTCCCACCCCTTCTCTGGGGGACCTGGAGGAAGTGGAGGGGGAGGAGTCCTCGCCGGGAATTGAGAAGTGTGTTTAGGAGAGAGGCAAAGGAAGGTCCAGGCCCCTCCATTTCCACTCCTGGATGGAGCTAGCTTGGTCCCCACCTCTTGCCAGTCCCGGCCTATCGCCAGCTGCTGGAATGTGGAAGATTCTGAGTCTCCCCTCCTCTGCAGTGGACCAGGAGTACTCACTTGGGCAGCATACATAGAAAAATCAAGAGCAGACCAGGGCATCTGGGAATGGCCAGGAAGGAAGCTTTGTTTTGGGACTGTCAGCATTCAGGAGCACTTGGCCCAGGAAAGGTGGGAAAGGCTAGATTGTAAAATGCCCTGAGAGGGATCAAGAGATGGGGGTTACTAATCTAGGACTGTAAGGTGTCCTGGAGCAACTGCGCCTCTCAGAGCCCCCCAGATGTCCTATCATCAGAGACCTCTGTGCTGCGTGCCATGGGTGTGACCCCCAGGCTCAGAGCTGGTGCACCTCAGAAGCGCAGGAAAGAGAGATGGTGACCATGAAGTGAAGTTCAGCATGCCTGGCAGCAGTGGGGCAGAACTCCTTACGTGAGCCAAGAGAAAGGAGTTACGGGTGATTATTTAGATGAAAATTCTATACCTTGAAAGCTCAGTCCAGAGTTTGGGTGCAAGATTTGAGGGTGGATCCCTGGGACTGTCCCTGTGTCACTCAGGCCTGAGCCTTTTTCCGTCATGGAAAGGTGAGAAAAACCACAAGACACTAACCAATTAAAAAGCAGGCCATGGAGTCCCAAGTTGTAGGTAAGATATATACACCTATGGCTGATTCATGTTGATGTTTGGCAGAAACCAACATGATATTATAAAGCAATTATCCTTCAGTTAAAAATAAATTAAAAAAAAAAACCATCAGTCACTCTGGATAGTGGCAGAGTAGAGGGTGAGTGGCTAGAGTGCAGCAGAGGGGAAATTCCAAGGTCCTGTTGTATGTCCCTCTGGGACAACTTGTGGAATTCTCCTCCAGCAGTCAGCTTTAGAAAATGGAAAATGAAACTCTCTCCTCTAGAGTCCTGGTAGGACAGTGCAGTACCTCCAGTCCCAAGTCCTTGAGGGAGGTTCACCTGGAGAAGGGAAGGGGCTGGAACTGAGGTCACTGCATCCCAGTTCGGGGCTCTTGGACAACCCAGGAAGGGAAGAGGGAGGACCCAGGCTAGAGCTCAGAGCCATCCATCATAAGGAAGGGGAATAAGTGAGTAGCATCCCTTTGATCACCCTGTTCTGTAAATAGAATTCTCTTCCTTCTTGCCCTGGCACTAGATTCTGCTCAGCTTTCCTCCTGCCCCTAGCACCTCTTCCATCCTGACACTCCTTTCCCCTGGGGCACGCCTTGTCCAAAATCCTTCTTGGTGGAACAAACACATCCATCCTTTATTCCCAGCCCCTCTAGCCATCATTTTATCCCCCCCCCCCATCCCTCATTTTCCAGGATCCAGACCATTTGTTCTTAACAGTTCTACGAGGTTTCCAACAAGGTCTCTGCTAGAGTTTTTCACTTCTCAATGCTCTTTTCCATCTACGAGACTTTTGGAAGCTTGGGGAAGCAAATAGGCTTTGGTTCCCACCCCTCCTCCAGAGCCTCAGTCCTCAGTGTCAACAACTTGCTGACAGCTGAACAGCTGCAGGTACTAGGTGAAGAGCATATTGCTAAAAGGCTGTGAACTCTACTCTACTCCCTCATCTGTCCTTCCTACTGTTCGCAGGAGATGGTGTAAGCTTGAAAGTGAAAGCATTAATCACTCAGTCGTGTCCAAATCTCTGCAACCCCTTGGGCTATAGCCTGCCAGGCTCCTCTGTCCGTGGGATTTCCGAGGCAAGAAGGCCGGAGTGGGTAGTCATTCCCTTCTCCAGGGGATCTTCCCCACCCAGGGATTGAACCCAGGTCTCCTGCATTGCCAGCAGATTCTTTACCATCTGACCCATCAGATGGTTAAGCTTAGGGGACTCCAAAGCAGTAGTCAGGAAGAAGTCTGGCTGTCCTGGGCTCAAAGCTGAACAGAAGGTTAAGGTTATTCTGCAGAAGACCTTCTGATGGGAACTTCTCTGGGACAGCACATTGGTCAGTGATGATCTCAGCTGAGTCTGTGACACTCCCACTCCTACTAGGGCCTGTCTGACGTCAACAGGAAGTAAGGCTGATGCAACGAGACAAGGGAGTTTGGCTGAAGCCCTGGCCCACACGCCACCCTTCTGATAAGAATCCAGTCCCTGGAGGAACAAGGGGAAGGGCTGAGTGGTGGAACTAAAATCTTTGGGCTCAACCCTCTAGACAGCAGGGAGGAGGTGCATAAGCCTCCCTGTTTGGCACTTGTGGGACAGGCTCCACTAGAAGGCTGCCCATGTCCACCTCTGGTGGATTGGAACCTGGTCTGAAGCTGCCTTTTGTGCAACTTGGGTCAAGATCAAATGGCATGTCACAGTGGCTTTCTCACTATGACTGAGACACGTAGGCCTGGCCCAAGTCCCCCACCAAGTGTTAAGGTTGTAGCAGTTGCCTCTCTCCGCCTGCCCCCTGGTGGCTGGTCTCCTGGTGTGCACCAGTCCCGTACCTCTCACCCTGCAGTGAGTCCTGGCCAAGGCAGAGAGGCGAAGTGAACTGCCTTCTCCAGGACACACCTTGACCTCACCCAGCTAGGGTGCTGAGATCAAGCTGTTCCTTCTCAGAGTCCCTGATCTTATCCTGACCTTGATTTCAAGGTGTCCTTAGACCCTTACCCAGGGCTGAGGAGACTTCAGGCCAGCAGCAGAGAGCCAAATGATTCTGCCTTGGCTGTCTCCATAGAATACAGAACCAGGAGCTGTGATGGTTTCCTCTCATCAGGCCATGAACTGTGTTGTCAGTTTCCAAAGGCTGCCCACAGGCCATTTTACAGAGTGGTCCACCCAGAGTTTATCTTCTTGCCTGTGACATGCATTGCAGAGGAATGGGTTCTGTGAGGGTCATCTCTCCATGTCTGCCCATCTTTCAGGATGAGCCCGTGGAGTGGGAGACACCTGACCTTTCTCAAGCTGAGATCGAGCAGAAGATCAAGGAGTACAATGGCCAGATCAACAGCAACCTGTTCATGAGCCTGGTGAGTTGACAGCCTGTTTTGGAGAGAGATAGGAACCCAGCCATGTGCCTGATGCCCAGAAGGTCACAGCTGAGGTATTCTTGGGAAGGCCCGAGCAGTGATTTATTCACACCCACCCTAGCCCCAAGCGGACTGGTAGTGTCCAGTCCTGTTCCGTCTCACCTGGCACCTAGTCACAGTTTGGTTTTTCCTCTTTAGAACAAGGATGGCTCCTACACAGGCTTCATCAAGGTTCAGCTGAAGCTGGTGCGCCCTGTCTCCGTTCCCTCCAGCAAGAAGCCTCCCTCCCTGCAGGATGCCCGGCGTGGCCCAGGGCGGGGCACAGCTGTGAAACGCCGCACCTCCTTCTACCTGCCCAAGGATGCTGTCAAGCACCTGCACGTGTTGTCACGCACGCGGGCACGTGAGGTCATCGAGGCCCTGTTGCGCAAGTTCCTGGTGGTGGATGACCCTCGCAAGTTTGCACTCTTTGAGCGGGCTGAGCGCCAGGGCCAAGGTGGGCTTTCTACCCCATCCCACCATGTGTGAGGGTATATATACATGTGCCTGTGCATGCAGGAGCTGAGGGGGCTGTGCCTGGCTCTAATTAAACCCTCCTTTCCCTCTGCCTGGCTCACAGTGTACCTCCGGAAGCTGTCAGATGATGAGCAGCCCCTACGCCTTCGGCTCCTTGCAGGGCCCAATGAGAAGGCCCTAAGCTTTGTGTTGAAGGAGAATGACTCTGGGGAGGTGAACGTGAGTAACAGCTCTCCTTAGTTTCTTGGGTGTGACTGGGCAGGGCTGGAGGGTTGCAGCTCCCATAAGACCTACAGGAGCAACAGGGCTGCAGACAAGCCCTGCAAAGCCTCTGCAGAAGTGCGTGAGCCTTGCAGCTAAAGTGGAGGTTTCCAGGAAATTCATGCCAAGGTCTAGGGCTTGCCTTAGGAAACCAGGAAGAACTATCTTGATGCACTGCTCTTTCCTGTCGTGGGAAGTCCTTAGGAGATGCAGGGGTCCATCTGATGGCATGGTGATCTCATGCCAGGTCAGAGCCACACAGATAGACACAGGACAGCATGGAGGTGCTCCTCTTTAGGCATGAGAACTTTTTACCGGGAAGCTGTCTGGCTCCAAGGTAGTGCCTCTGCAGAGTGAGATTAAACTCAGAGAAAGTAGGCATGACCTGTCCACAGGTAGCTAAGGAACATTGGTTTGGTTGCCTGTCTGTGAGATCACCACCCTACCTTGTGGGACCCATCTTCTCTAGTATTGTTGTTGGGAATCTTAACACAGACCATTCAGGTAGGAACCTGACACTGGAAGGCACCATCCTAGCTGCATGATCGTGATGCAGTCGTCTTCTTTGGGGAGAGCCTGCCAACTTGGTAGTGCCTGCTGTAGCTTATGTCTCCCTTCTCCCCCTCCAGTGGGACGCTTTCAGCATGCCTGAGCTACACAACTTTCTGCGCATCCTGCAGCGGGAAGAAGAGGAACACCTCCGCCAGATCCTGCAGAAGTACTCCTATTGTCGCCAGAAGATTCAGGAAGCCCTGCACGCCTGCCCCCTGGGGTGACCTCTTGTACCCCGGGGTGGAAGGAGGAGAGTAGGCAGCGCCAAGGGCGTGCCGTGTGAGTGTGCAAAGGCCCCTGTGGCCTGAGGAATGAGTGTGCATGGAGGCCCTCTCTTGCTGGGGGATCGAGCCCAGAGAACAGCGAAGGAGCTGGCCCCCTGTGTCCACCAGTGGGTGGAGCAGAGCATGGCTCTTCACCCTTCTGCCTGTCGTGTACTGGGTCATGGTGGGCCAGGGTTGCCCTGGGAAGCTGCTCCAGGCTTGCAGCAGGGGTAGAGGAGACAGAAGTCTCTTTAAATTTGTGTCTCAGATATGAGAATCTCAGAGACCCTACAAACAGAATAGGGTCGTTTGCAGGGATGAGGGCCCTTGTCTATGCAGAACGGTTGTGTGATTTGGGTCTTGGATGGGGTGGGGGGTGTCTCAGGATAGCCCTATCAGAACCAAGGGTGGGTGTTCAAGATAAGACAGGCATCAAGGAAGAGTCTAGGGTTCCCTCTCCAGCACCCTCTGACTCCTCACACACCTTCAGGTCAGGGAGTGCTGGCTAAGGGTGCAGCAATAGTGCCTCTGCCTCCTCCAAGGAGGATGTCCCTGGGCCAGGCTCTCTGTGAATGTGGGCAGTGGCCCAGGTGTCTGTGCCTTGTTTGCCAGTCAAAGCCAGGGTCTTTCCCTTGGGTATTTTTGATGATGTGTGCGAATGTATGTACTATTTTGTGGCCTCAGCTGAATGCCTCCTGCGGGGAAAGGGGTGGGGGTAATAGTCATCAGGGCCTGGGGTCTGAGAAAATTGGCTAAATAAAGATTTAAGAATTCTCCTGCTTTTGGACTGTTTATTATGGGCCCTCATATGCAACTGCCCCACATGCCAGTGGCTGCCAAGATTGATGGACAGGCTCAGAGTAACTTTTTGAGTGGTACCATGGGACAAATCTGTGAAGGATGTGGATATGTACTCAGTCATCACTCAAACCCTGTGGCTAAGGTTGTAGTGAGGGTAAGAACATCAACTGGCAGAGCTTAGAGAAACCACACACTCCATGCTGTGGAAGGCGCTTCACCAAATACTGAGATACTGTTGTGGACCAGACACTGGTCATGGTACCAAAGGTTAGTGTCCACAAACCACAAAGCAAGGCTTCTGGTGGGTTTCGAAAGACCACTGAATTTGAAGTTCTTTGGCCCCTGAATGTAGATATACAACCATTGGCCAATTCCTTAATTTTATTTAGGTTTAGTTTCTCCTCCACATGCCACAACTGGGGATGGCAAAAAAGGTATGGGGATAGAAGCCAGATGGGCCCTGACCAGTCCGGCCTGGAGTCAGGCCCTAACGTGCTGGTTTGGGGGAGGTACCCGGTGCTTGGGCAGGTCCGCTGAGCCTGACCTCTAGGGGTCGGGGACATCAGAGCTGCCATACAAGCCAAAGAAACCAGGCGGAGCGGACAGCCACCACTTTCCCTGCTGGGAGCTGCCCGAGCTGGATAGAGCATGGCCTGCTGGGAGCTGACGTCTTGCGGTGCATGCTGGGGTACCTAGCATCTGAGGGCGGCTGTTGGTCCCACCCCGCGGACCGACGAGAGAAGCAGCCAATCAGAGGGGGCAGCATGCGGCGCATTCGGAAGCGGAAGTGAGGTTTCCGTGGAGACAGCGCAGCCTGCGGAAGGCGGCGGCACCGGCGGCGGCGGCATCTGCAAGCCAAGGCCCAGGCAGGGAATGGTGGCGCCGACGGCCTTGTAAGAGCGAAGTTACCGTGGGGCCCGCCATGCGCCGGCGGCCCTGACATGGGCGCCAGCGGCTCCAAAGCTCGGGGCCTGTGGCCCTTCACCTCGGCGGCGGGGGGCGGTGGCCCAGAGGCGGCGGTCGCTGAGCAAGCTTTGGTGCGACCGCGAGGCCGAGTCGTGCCCCCCTTCGTATTCACGCGCCGCGGGTAAGGGCGCGGGGTTCCGCCCCCGGGAGGACAGACGGGCGGCTGGGCGTCTCGCGACATGGGGCGCTCCCGCCGCTGTACCCCCTACACCCGAGACAGGACGATTCCTATATTTCAGGTCCCCATAGGAACAAGGGGTGGGGAAAGCCGAGCAGGCGGTTCCTGGTGGCCTGGCTGCTCTGAAGGTCTCCCTAGAAGAGTGGGCCTGAGGCTTGTCCCTGGGCAGGTCCTCCGTACGATAAAGCTAAGATAGGGTCTCCCTGAGACTCCAAAGCCTCTTTCTTTCATCCTTTCCATCCCAGCCGGCTAGCTGAAGGCTCCTATTTTCCCTCACCCCCAGTTCTCCCTAGAAGAGAATGACCCTCTGTTTTGTCTGTTTCCGTTCCCCACAGTGGTAGGGTTGGACCTGTCTGGGTAGTGGCTGGGAGAGTAGGACTGGGCCCTAGCGTTGAGGCTGGGATCTGGGGAAAAAGACCCTCACCCCAGGTATGTTTCCCCAGATCTGGGGGCACTGACCTCTCCCCTCCCCCAAGGGGCCCAGATAGGAGCACTAGATCCGCTTGGATCTGATGGGCCCTGGGAACTGCTGCTCAGGTGTTGCTGGAATTTGGATGTAGAATCTAGGGGGACCCCAACAATGGCAGTTTGGTTGCATCAGCCACCTGGACTGGGGAGGATGCTGCCTTTTTTCCTTCAGGCTCCCTCCTAGCTCAGGCATCTGCTATCTCAGGCTTTGGCCTTGGGCCAGCAGTGTCTTCTGGAGTGAGACCAGCATACCCAGGCCACCATCCTTCTCACTCTAGAAGTCCTGGGTGAAGGCACGGGCCTGATGGAACAGCTACTCTTGCTGAACAAACCAGTGATGTTTTGGTATGGCCTCTCTTCTTAGGGTCTGACAGAGTAGCACTGGCCACCATCCCACTCCCCACTTTCTAGTGGACCCAGATCCTAAGCGAGGGATTCTCTAGGCATATTAACCTCCCTTTCTCCCACCAAGGTTGTTCTTCCCCATTTGGGGGAGGGCATACTTCCCTGTGGTCTATGGCATTTGCCATGACTAGCGTGGGGCTCCAGCCCAGCCTGTTCCCCTCTCCCTCTGCACAGCTCCATGTTCTATGACGAGGATGGGGATCTGGCTCACGAATTCTATGAGGAGACAATCGTCACCAAGAACGGGCAGAAGCGGGCCAAGCTGAGGCGGGTGCATAAGAACCTGATTCCTCAGGTGAGGGGCTGGGCAGTGGTCACAGAGCCTGTGTTGAATGTGTGAAGGTAGACCCAGATGGGGTCTGCTGTCATGGTGGGGGCTCTTGGGGGAGGAGCTGGGAGGAACAGGAAGGCTTCCTGGAGTAGGGGCCCTGAGCCGGCCCTCACTAGCCTCTGTTTCCATGGCAGGGCACCGTGAAGCTGGATCCCCCCCGCATCCACGTGGATTTCCCTGTGATCCTCTATGAGGTGTGAGCCTGGGGGGTGGCAGGCATAAACACCCCCTGCCCCAGCAAGACACCCCCAGGCTCAAGGTGTGGCTTCCATTGAGGAACCTAGGCTGGGGCCACAACAGTGAATAAACTCCACTGGCCTGGAACCTTCAGCTGTGAGCAGGGCAGTCCTACAGTGCTGGTTGGGTGTTGGTTTGTATGTGGACCAGAGGTGGCTGGAAGCTGGTGAGGGCTGATGGCGGAGTTACCAGTCCACCTTTCCCAGCAGTCCCTACAAGGAGCATGGCAGGGCACATGCTGGTCAGGAATGCCTGGTTCCTGTGCCCCTGCCTGGCCTGCATTCTTCCAAGCTTGCCTAGGGCCCAGCCCTGCTAGAGGCTGCAGCACTTTACAAGCAAGGTCTGCCTTTTTCCAGCCCCAGGGCAATGGGAGCTCTACAAAAGTGGGAACTTCCTTTCCCTCACTTCCTTTACCCTCTCGTTGGAGCATTTCAGCCGTTTGCTACCTCGATTCCTCCTGTGTTGGATAGAGGCTGGGGGCAGAACAAGCCTGATTTTTCCTGCCCACCTGCCCTTTTGTTCCCAGCCCCAGATGGATGGACAATTTGCTGGCTGTTAATAGGAATAGGGACTGGTGTGGGAGGTTTCTCCCTCTATCCAGGGCTGGCCCGATCCCTCCCCACTGCAACTAGTTGCCCCCCCCACCCCAAGTTGAGAGGGCATAGGATGGGGATCAGGAAGGGCTCTGGATGCCTGTGCCCCATCCCACTTACTGTATCTAATCCCCCTTGCCCTTACACATCCGCCACCCTGTGGTGAGGCACAGCACCCTAGGGCTGGTGCCAGTAGCTCTGAGGAGCCCACCACCCCTTTTCCTACAGTATACCCCTCCCTTCAGGATCAATCAAAAGAAAAGTACTGGAGCCCCTGAATAGGGGCAGAAAGGCGAGAACAACCATAATAGGAATACTTAAAATGTGAAAGCTTGTAAATAGTTTAGTCCATGATGTTGTTGGGGGCAGAGTCTGATTTCTACATAGAAATGATTTTTTTTTTTTAATTCCTTACTGTGCAAACTGTGCTTTAAGTGTGTGAGAAATGGCTTGGGGAGGGTAGTCCTCAATCTAGGAAGGCTGTTGTGTTATTTGTTCAATAAAATTATTTGTAGACCCTGCATACAAGACTGACATCCTCTGAGGCTGTGACACCAGCCTGGACCACCACATGGGCATAGTAGGTAGACCTGGGTCCAGGACTCTGGTCACACCCATGTCTGGCAAGGTCCAGAAAGAGCCTGAGCCCAGCCTGCGGCCATCCCAGCTATAACCAGCAGGTGGCAGTATATTCACATAGACCTCACTGCAGGCCCGCTCAGGATGGAGAGCCACTGTGTATTCATGTTCAGTAAGTGGAGACCCTGGAATTGGAAGGCCCTGGGATACTTCAGTAGGGATTGGCTCCACCTGCCTGACCTGAGATGACAGTGTGACCTCAGATAGGTCTGGAACAGTTGTTCTGTCCCCAGCTGTGGCAGCTGACCCCACATGAGGTCACAGCCTGAGCCCCATAGACGTAGGCCCAGCCTTAGGTGGGTGCCACTGCCCTTGACCTCCTGCAAAACTCTGCAGCCCAGATCCACTTGCCTCTCCTGGTGGGCACTCCCAGGAGTGTAGACTTGGGGCTTCTGTTCCAGCAGGTAAAACTCAAGTCACCTAGTACTTCCTCTAATCCCTTCTGCCCTTGCCTTCTTACCTGCCGCCTGCCCCCATGAACATTTGGTCTACACTTCTCAGGTCGAGCTGTGAGGCCAGTTCTCTGCTAGGCCTAGCCTTTGGCCATCAGCCCAACTCCCTATAAGAGAGGAGAGAGTTCAGGGACACAGGCTGCTGGGTCTGAGAAGTTGGCCTACCTGTCTTTTGAAGGTTTAAACTGGTCAAGTCTGGAGCAGGATCACCCTCTGCAGTCGGGACTTGGAAGTTCATCTCTGGGTATCTTCCCATCTGTGCAGTAAGATGCCAGGCATAAGGCCCTGTCACCCTTCACTGCCCCAGGGCCAGGGTTCTGCGGTGCGGGTGGCATCCCGTCATCACTGTCCCACTGTGGGGCACTCCCTGTGCTGGGCTTGCCCTAGCTGACTCTGAAGCGGGAAACAATGAGGGTCATGGCTCTGCTTCCCCACTCCCTCCCACTGGGCTGTGTGCACTTCCTTCCTGCTGGCTGCCTGAGGAAATGTCCCTGCCCTGGAACAGTATAGTCTGGCCTTTGTTTCCCCAGGGGCCCCCGCCCTTGGAGCTTCCAAGGCCTGTGTCCCTTACAGAGCCAGCTTGGTGGTCTAGGGATACCATCCTCCCATGCCATGTCCTGGACTCCTTGGTCATCAGGGGTAGACTATAGGATATGTGCCCACCTCCCCCACTCCACCAGGCTTACACAGCCTTCTATTAGGGGAGAGGCCCCAGGCATCAAAGGGGTGGGATGGTAGGTCCAGGGGGAGTAGGCCCAGGGTGATTTGAAGGTATGCAGAGTTGTCTGCACCTCTGAAGGAGTCTGCTGGAACCCTGCTGCAGCCCTCCCTAGAGCCAGCCACATTACAGACACCCTCTTCCCACAGAAACACACCCCTCCCCTCACCCATTTTGTAAGGAGCCCTGTATTCAGCAGCATCTTAGTGAGAACCACCCAGGAATGTCCTCTGACGAGAGCACCGTACAGAAGCCTCCCAGTCCCTGTCCCCCCCTCCCGCCCATCACCCACATCAACACTCTGTCACACTTTGTCCACTCTGTCACACAGAGATGCTTCCGCTCTCAGTGGAAAAAAAGATGACTCAACTCCTGTAAGTTCCCCCAACACCCCCCACCCCAGGGCTGGTTCTCTTCACCACCTGCTTTAGGGAACCATCTGCCAAACATCCCCCAAGTAGTTTACTTCCCAAAGCACCACCAGCAGGGCCCCTCCACTCATAAGCTGCTGGATTTGAGGATGGGCCTCAGCCCTAGGGGCAGGTTTGGGAAGCTGTCAGCATGGGGAAGGCTGGCACCTTGACTGGGTCCCCCAGCCTTCCTGTCACCTGGTGTAGTTTGCTGGGCCAGGGCCTACTCAGGGGAGGGGCGGGGCAGGCAACCAGCCAGCAGGACAGACCGGAGGGAAACAGGGTCAAGGCGGTCCCTTCCCCCGCGCCTGTTCCTGGCCCTTTCCTCTTTGAGGGGCAGCAGGAAGTGAGGATAAAGGGCTGGGGTGGGAGGCGGGAGCCGGTGGGAGGGATGGGGTTTATCAAGTCGCCGGCGGGCTGCCCAAAGGGCAGGAGCTGGCGCGAGTAGCTTGGCTAGAGACTTACCCCGGGAAGGAGGGAGACCGCCGACCTACTGGGCCGACGGACTCCCACACAGGTGAGCCCAGGGCAGACGACTGGTCTGCGCCCTGGTACATGGCGCTCCCTCTCTCTCCTCCCAGGCGTGTGCGCGGGGAATGGGCTGGCCAAGCAGACCCGGGCCCTTTGGGGAGCTGGGGACCCCGGGGAAGCGGATTTAGGAAGAGGTAAGGAATTCTCGCTTCCATTGTAGCGCCAAGCCTGCCCCCCAGAGGGAGGGGCGTGCAGGGCGAAAAGACAGGATACCCAGCGGAGGCCCAAGGGAACACTTCTGGCTGAGCCGGTTTCCTCTGCCGTTCGGCCAGGAACTTCTGTAAGGGTGGCAGCCTTCTCAGAGTTGAAAGAACCACTTGGGGGTTCCCATAGGGCCCCCAGAGGCTGGACAGAGGGGATAGAAGCTCAAGGACTGGCCCGTCCCAGATGCAAGTCGGGAGCAGGGGGACGCCCTACCCTCAGGGCTCGCTGGGCTTATAGGCTCCCAGCCAGGCAGGCCTAACTGCGACCCAGGAGCTTGTGTTACCAGGACAACCACTGCTTCCACTCAGCCCTGGATGGGCTAAGACGCGGGTGCTAGGCCCCCCCAGCCCCAGACTGGCAAGGGGCGGGGATTCCCTTTTGACCAGGGTCGGGGGAGGGGAGCCCTGAACCGTAAGGGGGCGGGGCAGTACTGTCCCGGGAGACCGCAGACAGGCTGCGGGTCACCGTCCCCCTTTCCATACAAAGGCGGGGTCCCAGCACTGGAGATTACACTCAGGGGTGCAGAGCCAGATTCGCTACTGCCCCCAGCCAAGGCCTCAGGGTCCCACAGCACCTCCTTACGGACGAGTGAGGGAACGCCACACTACTTTCATTCCCTTCCCGACCCTCGTCCTTTACGCTGTCCCTTTAAGTGGCGGGCCGCGTCGCTGAGCAGGGAGGAGTGTACCACTGACCGCAGGTTGAGGGGGTGAACTCTAGGCTGACTTGGCGCTCATGGCTGAGCCTCCGGAAGAAAGTCCCATTTGGAGGCACCTCAGAGTCCCACAACGGTGGCTACATCCCTCGGAAGAGGATCTGCGGTCCTCGGAGCCCAAAGCGCGGTACTGGCACCTCGAAAGTCAGGCACGCCTTCCCTCCCCCGCCGTAAATCCTGCGCAGGGCCCGCCTCCGCGCTGGATTCTTAAAGGGCCGGCGGGCTGGGGTGGGGGGGGCGGAGCCAGGAGAGGCGCTGAGCCGGGGCCGTGCCTAGGAGAGCTGCGGGCCGGGCTGGGACGGAGATGGAGGTGGCCATGGCGCAGGTCCCGGCGGCGCCCTGCGCGAGGTGAGGGAGGGCAGTGCGAGCCGAGCTGCTGTCTCCACGAGCTCTGTTCTGAAGCCCCCCGGGGAGGCGGCCCAGACCGCCCCCCTTGCCGGCAGGGTTCAGCCCCCACGTGCGGGGCGGGGGCGGGGTTCCGGACAAAGGCCAGGTGGAGTGGGCTTTTACCCCCGGCCGCCTGGCCCGCGGGCACGCGCATTCCTGGTAGCTGTAGAGGGAAAGGCCGGTCTGCTGGCGCCACCGTGGGAGATCCACCACCCCTTTGTCCCCGCGGGGCCTCCACCAAGCTGGGAGAGAGTGTCTGCGCTGAGATAAAGTCTGTTAGCCTCACTTTTCTGTTGGGCGGGTGCTAAAAAAGATACCAACTCGGGGCTGAGTTACAGCTTCCTAGCTAGTGCAAGAGCTGTGTCTTGCCTCACCCAAATGCTGTGATTTCTCAGGACCAAGAGTTCTTCACGGGGTAGAGTGGGCCTCGGTTTGGGGCTCTTAGAAACTTTGTCCTGGGTGATACTCAGTCATGAGTGAGCCTCTGGGCAGTGAGTCCATAGCTCAATTCGTCCAGTTTCAGAGGGGTCACAGACCTAACAGCAGTTCCTGCCCAGCCATAGGCTACTTGTCCAGGAAGGAGCCTTGCACTCCTGGCAGTGAGCTACCTGGATGTGTTGCTTGTCCTTCAGTGGCCTGTGGTCTTTCAGACCTGTTAGAGCTAATAATAGAGTCTGAACAATCCTGGGAACGGTGGCCTGCTGCAGCATGGGCTTTGGGAGTGTGGATGGGTTTGGGGTGGATGACCTCCAGGATCCTCTAGACTTACTTGCTGTCTCCCACCTTTTCACCAGTTCCTGAGCTGGTGCCCGGCAGGTGACACTGACTTCCTGCAGCCCCCAGCATGTGGACAGGCCTGGGCCCCGCCGTCACACTGGCCCTGGTGTTGGCGGTGGCATGGGCCACGGAGCTGAAGCCCACAGCACCACCCATCTTCACGGGCCGGCCCTTTGTGGTCGCGTGGGATGTGCCCACACAGGACTGTGGCCCCCGCCACAAGATGCCGTTGGACCCAAAGGACATGAAGGCCTTTGATGTGCAGGCCTCACCTAACGAGGGTTTCGTAAATCAGAACATCACCATCTTCTACCGTGACCGGCTGGGCATGTATCCACACTTCAATTCGGTGGGAAGGTCAGTGCATGGTGGTGTGCCACAGAATGGCAGCCTCTGGGTACACCTGGAGATGCTGAAGGGACACGTGGAACGCTACATTCGTACACAGGAGCCTGCAGGGCTGGCAGTCATCGACTGGGAGGACTGGCGGCCAGTATGGGTGCGCAACTGGCAGGACAAGGATGTGTACCGCCGATTATCACGCCAGTTGGTGGCCAGTCGCCACCCCGATTGGCCACCAGAGCGCGTAGTCAAGGAGGCGCAGTATGAGTTTGAGTTCGCTGCACGGCAGTTCATGCTGGAGACACTGCGATTTGTCAAGGCGTTTCGGCCTCGGCACCTATGGGGCTTCTACCTCTTCCCTGACTGTTACAACCATGATTATGTGCAAAACTGGGAGACCTATACAGGCCGCTGCCCTGACGTTGAGGTCTCCCGAAATGACCAGCTGGCCTGGCTCTGGGCCGAGAGTACGGCCCTGTTCCCCTCTGTCTACCTGGAAGAGACACTGGCTTCCTCCACTCACGGCCGCAACTTCGTCAGCTTCCGTGTCCAGGAGGCTCTTCGCGTGGCTGACGTCCACCATGCCAACCATGCACTCCCAGTCTACGTCTTCACGAGGCCCACCTATAGCCGTGGACTCACAGGGCTTAGCGAGGTATGTGCCTCCCAGGGCCCTGTGTTCTTCCTTGGGAAAGCACCGCACGTTTGGGTTACCAGGGGGCCTCCTGCCCCCAAGTTTACTAACTACTCTACATCCCCTCACCTCATTCTCTCTGTAACCCTATGAGAGGGTGACCTTGTTATCTCCATTTTGTGGGTAAGAAAATTGAGGCCCAGAGATGCTGAGAAATTTGCCCAGAACTTCCCAGGAAATCCAGGCAGAGGAGGCCCTCGGGCCTAGCATTCTGACTTTGTAGTCCATCCTGATAGATGTAGGGCTTCCCTGGTGGCTCAGATGGTAAAAAAAAAATCCACCTGCAAAGCAGGAAATCTGGGTTCAATCCCTGGGTCAGGAAGATCCCCTGGAGAACGGAATGGAAACTCACTCCAGTATTCTGGCCTGGGAAATCCCATGGACAGAGGAGCCTGGCAGGCTACAGTCCATGGGGTTGCAAAGAGTTGGACACGACTGATAGATTCATGCCAGGCTCAGGTGGGCCCTTGGCTTGAGAATCGGAGGCCAAAGTGGGGGGTGGGGGTGGAAATGGCTTAAACATTTAAGGAGAAAGTGAAACAGCTGCTGCCTGGGAAGGGGAGGGCTGGGCTGGAGTCGGGGGTCAGGAAATGGGTACAGGCTAGGGCCTGCCTACCCCATCTGTCCTTCTCACCCTGTGGTCTCATCCGCTTCCCCTACAGATGGATCTCATATCCACCATTGGTGAGAGTGCTGCCCTGGGTGCAGCCGGCGTTATCCTCTGGGGTGACGCAGGGTTCACCACCAGCAACGTAAGTAAGACCCACCCAGCCAACCAGAGCTGAGCCTGCAGGGAGAGGCAGAGTGTTTGCGCTTTTGAATGCAAACCTCAAAGTGCTCCCCTCCTCTGTTTCCCAAGGCAGCTTCTGTCCCAACAGAGAAGACAGGATCCACCCCCACCCCCACCCCTGCCCTTCACCCAGGAAGAGGGAGTGCTGTCTTGACCAGCTGTTGAGTTCCACCCTGCCCCACCTGCCCTGCTGGGTTCCAGTCCCTGCCCGCACCCTCTTCTTAGAAGGAACGGGAACAGTGAGGGCTCAGGCGTACGTGCCTGCGTGTGTCACTCGCTGTTAAAAGAAGGTCCTGTCACCCAGTGTGGACTGAGTTTCCATGTTGGCTGAGGCCTCTGACCCGCCTCCCTGTCCTCTGCCCCCAGGAGACCTGCTGGCGCCTCAAGGATTATCTGACTCGGTCGCTGGTACCCTATGTCGTCAATGTGTCCTGGGCTGCCCAGTACTGCAGCTGGGCCCAGTGCCACGGCCATGGGCGCTGTGTGCGCCGGGACCCCAACGCACACACCTTCCTGCACCTCAGTGCCAGCAGCTTCCGTCTAGTGCCTAGCCATGCACCTGACGAGCCGCGGCTGCGACCAGAGGGGGAGCTCAGTTGGGCCGACCGCAACCACCTGCAGACGCACTTTCGCTGCCAGTGCTACTTAGGCTGGGGCGGTGAGCAATGCCACTGGGACCGCAGGCGGGCAGCCGGGGGTGCCCATGCGGCCCGGGCTGGGTCCCACCTCACTGGCCTGCTGGCAGTGGCAGTCCTGGCCCTCACCTGGACTTCGTAAGGGTCTCTCACCCAGCTGCCAGGCTAGCTGGCCTCTGCCACAAGGGATCTGCCAGGCATGTAGGAGCCCGCAAGGGGTGGACAAACCAGAGTCTGGAGGGGCAGAGCCCTCTGGGATGCCCGGTAGGATGTCCATACCAGCTCCCACCCCCTGTTCTAAGGGGGAGGGGCAGTCCCCTGGAAGGCCCCATCTCTCCCTGCCAGAGAGGAAGAGGGGCACGGCTGGGCCGGGGAGGACCTGACCCTACTCCCCTGCCCCTGGATAGTTTATTATTATTATTTTGGGGTCTCTTTTGTAAATTAAATATAAAACAACTGCTTCTTTGCTTGGACTGTCCGTGCCTGGGCCAGGGCATGTGAGAGCGCTTTCAGGCTCTTCCAAATAAGGTTTGAGCTCAGCGGTGTCTCTGAGACTCTCTGCTGGGGCCTTCTCATCTATAACACACGTGCACTGGGATCTGCAGGCCCGAGCTGCCCGCTTTGGCTGTCCTGCGAGGGCACTGGCCACTGGGAGCGGAGGGACTCCCATTCTCCGCCAATACCAAGGACCTCGCTTTCTCCACGCTGACTGGAAAGCAGTTGGGTCCAGCCTTCTGTGAGGGGCAGGGCCCCTGTGCTGCTCCTACTTGGTGCTGTAGCCCCAGCTGGGCTGGTGCCAGTCTCCTCGCTTCGCCCACCCAGGGAGAAAGTGGGAAACGGATGTTTGATCTTCCCTGGCTGGGCAGGTAGCCAGATCGCTCCTCCCTGCTATTCTCAAAGGCAAGGGCGTCTCCTCCACTCCCTGTTCTCAAGGGCAGTGGACTTCAGCAACACGCACCTCTCCCCGTCTGGGTCAGAGTCTTCCAATGGGTACGGTCAGGGGGAGGCCAGCAGGGCACCGGGATCTGAATCATGAGGCCCACTCCCTGTTCCACTGCAAAGATGTATGATGGGGTGAGCGGGGGGCCTTCTTCAACAGGCCGCCCTGTCCTGGCCACAAGAGAGCATAGCTTGTCCCCAGCTGTCCCAGGGGAGAGGAGGAGTAGCTGGAGCAGTCAGACCTGCTTCACTTCCTCTGCTTCTGTTGTGAGTTACCCTGGGTGGGGCATTGCCCCTCCCTCCAGCCGTGGACCCATACCTGCATTCCTCCCGTCCACACCAGGACTGAGCCCCTGCCCTCAGCTGACACCGACTCTGGGGAGACAGACTCAGGAAACTGCCCCTTGGCAAGAAGGGCACCCCTCCTCAGGAAGTCCTGACGCCACCACTGGGATGCGGGAAGCAGCCTTGAGGAAGGGCTTTCTACACTGAGTTTTGAAAGGGGGGAACGTGATGCTGGGAACAGCACGGGCACAGTCTGGCGGAAGACCGAACACAAAGGAGGATGCAGCATTTGAGGCAGGGGTGTGACTGGGGGTCTGCCAGGCAGCTCTAGAGTGGCAACAGGCCTGATTTGTCTGAGGGCGGTGACTGTCTCACCTATTCAGTGAAGGCCCTGAGCCACACGCGTGCCAGGGCTGGGCGGGTGCGCCCGGGAACCACCCCAAAGACAGCCATCCCCAGGGGCGGTGGTTTAGTCACAGAGTCGTATCCAGCCCTTTTGTGACGCCAGGGACTGCAGCCTGCCAGCCGCTCTGTCCATAGGATTTCCCAGGCAAGAATGTGGGAGTGGGTTGCCGTTTACTTCTCCAGGGGATCTTTCCGACCTGTCTCCTGCAGTGGAAGGTGGGTTCTTTACCTCTGAGCCCGCTGGGAAGCCCATACGTTCAGGGAATCCAGAGAACGCTGCTGGGCCGGATTGTGCCGATTGCAGCCATAGGTTTCAGGGGGTAACGTAGGAGTTACCTCAGTTTCAGGAGGTAGGGTGGAGCCTTGGGGAGAGGGGGTCAGGGGCTACTTTGATGATCTCCTGTCCCCTCAGCCCTTGGGAGTTGTGCCAAGATCTCTAAAACTAATGCTCATCCCTGGGGGACCCTGCGTTCTGAACAGAATCCTCAGCTACCACTGTCGTGGGTAGATCCCATGCTTGGGTCTGGCTGGGGCACTCACAGCCCCCAATACCCGGGACCCTCCTCCCCTTCAGCCCTGCCCCCTTCATCCTAGCCAGCCTAGAGGACCAGTCCAGATGGTAGCCAACTGTGTTCCGTGCCGGGGGGCCGTGAGCTCAGGTTCAGACTGGGCTATAGACCCAGGCAGCGCGTTCCCCTGGACCACGGATGTGATGCTTCCTTCACCCAACTCGGCCAGGCAAGCCTGGGCCCGAGCACCTCGAAGGTCTCAGTTACTAGGGTCTGAATCAGCAAACAAGGGGAATCACAATGGAAAGAACAAGTGTGTCATCACTGATTCCCTTGTGCTGCTACCCATGGTCACACAGGCATGGGGTCTCATGGTCATAGGACAACAGGGTCCCAAACACACCAGGTCCTGGGCACCGGTCCCACGCTTGGATATACCCACTCTCCTGGAGTTTGTGGAGAGGCCCAGATGGTCACTAACGAGCCTCATAAAGGCCCAGTGGCTGAGCCAGCACGTACACAAAGGGTGACCGCGCAGCCCTGACTTCAAACACAGGTCCCTAAAGCAGGGGCGACTTATCCACTCGGCACGGTAGGCACAGGGCCACAGTATTTATACAAGCCTGCAAAAAGTGTTTTAATTTTATCCTTTTTTAATCAGAAGAAAATATTAATATAAAATAATGAATTCAGTCTAGATTATATCTGTCTTTATACCAATGTAGTTGTAATATATATATATATTTTTTTTTTACTTCAAGGTTGTGAGAACTTAGTTCCCTAATCCGAACCCCTGCCCCCTGCATTGGAAGGGCAGAGTCTTAGCCACTGGACCACCAGGGGATTCCCTTAAAATGTTTTTTTTAAGAAAGGGGTCAACAAAAGTGAAAGTGCCTAGTGCCCACAGATGTCATAATTCAGCTCTGTGGGGAAAGCACCCAGACTTCAGTTTTACAGACAAGCCGGCCCAGTGGGTTCTGCCACCCAGACAGCCCCCACGCACTGCCTCCACTCCCGCCCCATCCCAAGTAAACCCACCCGAGTCCTGATACAGACAGTCCAGCCCAGTGCTGACCGGGTGGGCGTGGCCACTTCTGGCCCAGTCCCACCTCCTACCAAGGGCTTTTTTTTCTTTTTTTTTTTTTTGGCTAGGAGCGCAGGGGTGGCTCAGCTGTTTGGCCCAGCCCTCTCACCCACGGCCCGCCCCTCAGCCCGCCCCCAGACTGGGTGGGGTGACCCCCTACAAAAGCTCAGCGTTTCCAGCAGCAGTTTTCTTCCTCCAAGAGTGTCGGTGCGCCTGGGACCAGAGTTAAGGAACAGAATCTTGCTGATGCCTGCACAGGCCCAAACCCAGGGGTCAGGAAGTTTGGAGAATGAGGCCTTTCAGCCCTGAGGTCAGCAGGGACAAGTGGGCAGAGTGGAGGGTGTACAGAAGGGCTGGGTTGACCTTTCCTGCGTCACTGAGCGCCCCCTTCTCCAGTGGCTGGCCAGGATTCCTGGCAGAAGAGACAGGGAAGCCCCTGCCTCCATCCATCTGCCAGCTTGGGGGCTGAGGACCTGGCTCTCAGCCACGCTTCTCTAGACAGATGTCATGGGTTCTATGGCTCTTGGGGAAGTGGGGGTGGGCGAGCTTAAGCCAAGACCAGACTTGGAAGGGAGACAGAGGCTGCCCCAAGAGGCAAGTCGAGTGTGCCCTCTAGTGGCTGTGTTCCCCTCATTGCCTCTCCTTTGCCCTCTGACCACGCTGAGCCCTGCAGGTCCATACTTGCCTGAAGCCAGAGCAGAAGTGGATTAAAGGGACTTGTCCTGCCTGCCCTTAGTAGGGGTCAGAGAGTTCAAGGCCTGCTCTCCACTTTGCCTTCCCTGGCCAGGTTTCCCTACACCTGCCCTGGGCCATGGCAGCCCACTTGCTTCCTGTCTGCACCTTCTTCCTGAACTTGCTCAGCATGACCCAAGGCTCCCGGGACCCTGTGGTACCCAACCAGCCCTTCACCACCATCTGGAACGCTAACACCGAGTGGTGTATGAAGAAACACGGCGTGGACGTGGACATCAGTATCTTTGATGTGGTGACCAACCCGGGGCAGACCTTCCGCGGCCCTAACATGACCATTTTCTACAGCTCCCAGCTGGGTACCTACCCTTACTATACATCCGCTGGGGAGCCTGTGTTTGGTGGCCTGCCCCAGAATGCCAGCCTGAATGCCCATCTGGCCCACACATTCCAGGACATCCTAGCTGCCATACCTGAGTCTCACTTCTCAGGGCTGGCAGTCATTGACTGGGAGGCATGGCGCCCGCGCTGGGCCTTCAACTGGGACACCAAGGATATTTACCGGCAGCGCTCACGGGCACTGGTACAGAAGCAGCACCCAGACTGGCCAGCTCCTCGGGTGGAGGCTGCAGCTCAGGACCAGTTCGAGGGGGCTGCAGAGGAGTGGATGGCAGGCACCCTCAAGCTGGGACAAGCACTGCGGCCTCAGGGCCTCTGGGGCTTCTATAACTTCCCTGAGTGCTACAACTATGACTTTAAAAGTCCCAACTATACCGGCCAGTGTCCACAAAACATCCGTGCCCAGAATGACCAGCTCGGGTGGCTGTGGAGCCAGAGCCGTGCCCTCTACCCCAGCATCTACCTGCCCGCAGCACTGGAGGTCACGAAGAAGGCACAGATGTACGTGCAGCACCGTGTGGCTGAGGCATTCCGTGTGGCGGCGGGTGCTGCGGACCCCGAGCTGCTGGTGCTGCCCTACACGCAGATCTTCTACGACATGACTGACCACTTTCTGCCCCCGGTGAGTCTCCTGCAACCCTGCCCACCCGTGACTTGCCTCGCCAGGCCTTGGTCCAGCACCTGAGGTCGCACAGCCCTGGGGCACTTTAGCCTCGGGGCACCTTCATCCATTCCCTTTCATATTCTTTGAGCACCTCCTGTGTGCCAAGTTCTGTGCTAGCCACAGACAATTCAACATTCTTCAGAAAGAAATTGTCCCTGCCTGCATGGCACTCACAGGCTAGAAGGAGGGCAGGCTTGCCTCTGGCCACCAAGGTCAGAGCAGCCCCCAGTGGGGGAGATGAATTATTTGTCCCATCCAATAGTGATTCAGCAGCCTGCTATGGGAAGCCAGGGAGGCCCCCTCAGAGCTATTCTGTCCTTTTCCCAGGAGGAGCTGGAACACACCCTGGGGGAGAGTGCAGCCCAGGGGGCAGCGGGAGTGGTGCTCTGGGTGAGCTGGGCGAACACAAGAACCAAGGTGAGCTCAGGCCCAGGATGGGGGTGAGAGTGGGGGCAGGGGTGGGGCTGCCAGGCTGACAGGTGAGACCCCAGCCCACCTTTTACTCCTGCAGCCTTGGCTGGCCAGAAGGCAAATGCTTCAGTGTCCTAGGTGGACCCATGCATGGCCATGGTGTCCCTGATGCTCCCCTTCCCACCTAGGAATCATGCCAGGCCATCAAGAAGTATGTGGACATGGTGCTGGGACCCTCCATCCTGAATGTGACCAGCGGGGCTCATCTGTGCAGTCAGGTCCTATGCTCTGGCCATGGCCGTTGTGCCCGGCGCCCCAGTTACCCCAAGGCCCGCCTCATCCTCAACTCCACCGGTTTTTCCATCAAGCCCACGCCTGGTGGTGGGCCCGTGACCCTACGAGGGGCCCTCTCACTCGAGGATCGGTTGCGGATGGCGGTGGAGTTCGAATGTCGCTGCTATCGAGGGTGGCAGGGGAAACGGTGTGAGAAGTGGGGCATGCGGTGACTGGCACAGGCACACACTGGGTACCTGATGCAGTCTGGGCCTGGCTAGGGCTTTCCCAAGTCCAGGCAGGCACGGGAGTCATGGCTACAGTCAGAAGTCCATTCAGCCAGTGTCATGAGCATACACCAGTGCGTGCACACCTGCTTACAGACCAATATAGCTGCATAAGGAGTTAGAGCCCTGGGCATCCACCCGACAGGGTCAAAAATACTTCCTCCGGAGACACTGAGTCAGTCTTCAAACACAAGCAGCCACAAGCACTGACATTCGGGACTGCCCTGGCCATCCAGAGGTTAAGGCGTGGAGCTTCCACTGCAGGGGGCACGGTTTGATCCATGGGCGGAGACTAAGATCACGCATGTTTCGTGGTGCGGTTAAACAAATAACAAATAAATAAACTGACATTCACTGGGCGTTACTCTTTCCAAGTCCTGTGCTAAGCATTTTAAGTAGACTAAGTTAACTGTGCAATCCTAACACGACGCTGTGAGGAAACTGAGGCACGCCCAGGGAGGGTAAGCACTCTCCCCAAGGTTGCACAGCCAGAAAACAGAGCAGCTGAGATTCAAACCCGGGCTGCCTGACCAGAGGTACAACCTTTTGGCTCCAACTGATAAGTCGATAGTAACCAGCTCTGCACTGCACTCTCAATCCGTTCAGAGGTAGCAGCCTAGCAAATAAAACAGGATTCTAACTTCAAAAGCTGTTTGTTGAGGGCCTAAAACGTCCAGGCGCTGGTACCCAGAGGGTGCTGGAAAAGTTCTTTTCTCTCACTCTGATGTGTGTCCGAGGGCGGCTGCTTCCCAGTGTGGGGCCCAAGTCTGAAGTAGAAGCTCCGCCTGGTCGTTTTCACGCCGCGCAGGAGGGATAGCGTGAGCCCAGACAAAGCTAAACTTTGGGCGAGCCCTATCTGAGGCTGGGGCAGGGCGAGGACGGAAGCCCAGCCAACCCGAGATGGAGCCAGGGTCACTGGGAGCGAGGCTACGATAAACCAGGGTGGGAGGGACAGAGCTAGAGACCGGGTAGAGACCAGCCTGCGTCAGGTCGGTGTTACGACCCGCCGGGTCGGGGGCGGGGCCTAGGCGGAGGTACCGGGCGGCCGGGGCGGGCCTGACCGCCCGGAAGACCCTGTTCTAGGCGGTGTGCCGCGGACCGGGACAGCTGCAGTTCGTCCGCCGCAGCGCTAGGGGGCGAGCGCTGGGAGCCGGAGGGGTCCGAGCCAGAGACAGCGAGATACCGATCCAGGAGAAGCGAGGACGCGGAGCATCCCGGAGCCCGGTATAACATGTCAGTACTACTCCGTCCCCACGCGCGGCGTTCGTCTCACTGTCCCCCCCGCTCTCCCCGTCCGCTCCGCGCGGACAGTTCTCAAGTGACTAAGCCGCCCCGCACGCCCTCCCTGCGTCTTTCGTTCCCTCCCAAAGCATGCTGAGCCACACCCGCCCAGAGTCTAGCTTCCGAAGCCCCCACCCCCAGACTCCACGGTTTGTCACCCACTGGGAGGAAGGGGGAAATCGAGGCAGGAGAGACTGCCGCCTCTCTCGGTGGACCCGGGAGCCCCGCCTCACAGTGGGTGGGGTCGGCATAGAAGGGGTTAAGTCTGTGAGGGAAGTCTGGGGTTCCAGGCCCAGGGGGCGGATCCTGGGGCTTCCTCCCTCCTGGTCCAGGGGTGCAGCTGCTGCGGAGGTGGCTGATGCAGGTGAGAGGCTTATAACCCTCTGTGAGGGAAGGGGTGTGAGGGAAGGGGGCTGCCTGTTACTGACCGGTGTGAAATTGGCCTCAAGCTCACGGGGTCTTCCTGGGGAGGTGGGGATGGGGAGAGAATCAGCGCATCCTCTCTGAAGCAGATGAGTAGAAAGATGGGGCCCAGAGGCCACCTGTCGCTAGAAATCCCCCAGCATAGACCCTCCTGCCAGCAGAGCCTGAGGTGGGATGGGCAAGCAATGGAGTTTGGGGGCAGGAGGTTTGAGCCCCCAACCTGCTAGCCGTTAGACACCCCTGTGTGTGTAGGAAGGAAGCTGTGGTTCTTATCTAGAGTGGCTACGAAACAGACCAGTGAGGAACCAGGCCTGCAGGAGCCACGTTGCTGTATGAGCCAGGCCCCTTCTGAGGGGCAGTTGGGTCCCCACGCAATCAAAGTGTCCCAAGCTGGGCCGTTTTGGGGAGGGAGCCATGGATTCTGTCTTCTAGGCAGGGAAGGCAGTCCAGGGAGGTGAAATTTGAGCCTGATGGGTGGGTGAATGGCAACCCAGGATCTTAAGTGGCCGGCATGGCCCAGATGTTCAAAAAGGCTAGGACTTGGAGTAGGGAATAGGGAGAGGAGAGTTCCTGGGGTAGCTGGGGTTAAAGCAGGGGGTTGTGGCGTCTGGTTTGCATGTTCTGTCTGATGGCCAGCCACCTGCAGTGGTGTAGGGCGGAATCTACTGTCCTAGGGAGGACAAAGTGGTAGCCAGAGCAGACTGGGGCCAGGCCTCTTGAGTTCTTGGGGCCGGCCCTAGCCTTTAGCCCTCAGCCCCCGTCCAGTATAAGGCAGAGCACCCTGGACCCACCCCCTCTGCTCTTCATTTGAGTCGGCGCCCCCAAGTATAAGGGATGGGATCCCCCAGGTCACCTGGGCCATCAGATGAGATCCAGGATGCATGGCCCTCCCTAGCACTCTGTCAGGCACTCCCTGCCCCAACCCCGTCTTCCTTCCGGCACAGCCCAGCATGGCTGTTATCCACAGGAGCAGCAACCTTGTGTTCTGAGGAGACCCCACTACCTGGAGACTGTGGCCTTAATCCCCTGCCTGGCCCTGAGCCATCTGTACCCCAGCAGGAGATGACCCTGGCTCCTAGCCTGATTCAGCTGGGCCTGGATCCTACATGTAGGCGAGAACTGACTCTGAGCCCTGACCGAGGCATGCTCATCCATAGCCTAGACCCTGTGCACCAGGTGGGGCCGATCCTGAGTACCCACCCAGCCCAACTGACTCTGGATTCTGCATGCCAGCCAGAGGTGACCCTGAGATCCAACCTGGCCAAGCTGACCCTGGATACTGCACACCAGCCAGAGCTGACCCTGAGCCCCAGGCTAGCTGAGCTGACCCTGGTTTCCGCATGCCATCCAGAGATGACCCTCAGTTCTGGCTCAGCTCAGCTGATCCTGGATCCTGCACGCCAGCCAGAGGAGACCCCAGTCCCCAACCTGGTTGAGCTGACCCTGGAGCCTGTGCACTGCCGACCCGAGCTCCTGGATGCCTGTGCCGACCTCATCAACGAGCAGTGGCCCCGCAGCCGCGCCTCCCGCCTCCACTCCTTGGGCCAGTCCTCAGATGCCTTTCCTCTCTGCTTGATGCTGCTAAGCCCCCGACCCACATCAGAGGCAGCGCCCATTGTGGTGGGCCATGCCCGCCTGTCCCGGGTGCTGGACCGGCCCCAGAGCCTGCTAGTGGAGACCGTGGTGGTGGCCCGGGCACTGAGGGGCCGTGGCTTTGGCCGCCGTCTCATGGAGGGCCTTGAAGCCTTTGCTCGGGCCCGGGGCTTCCACCGGCTACACCTCACCACCCATGATCAGCTGCACTTTTATGCCCATCTGGGCTACCGGCTGGGTGAGCCAGTGCAGGGCCTGGTCTTCACCAGCCGGCGACTGCCTGCCACCCTGCTCAATGCCTTCCCCAGGACCCCCTTTCCCCGCTCACCCTGCAAGGCCCCTAGCCTGACTGCCCAAGCTGCCCCAAAAGTCCCCAAGGGCTCATCATTGCTGCCACCCCCTCCCCTGCCTGAACCCCCGATCACCTTACCCCCACCTCCAGCAGGGCCCCCTCCACAAAGCCCCCTGGAGACACAATACCAAGACCTGAGAGGACGCCCCATATTCTGGATGGAGAAAGACATCTGAGGCTATTCCCAGGGCAAGACGCTGTCTTTCTGGATCAGTGACTGCCCAGGACAGTAGCAGCTTCAGCCCACTGGCCATCCCTCAGCTTCTAGCCCCTGAGGGCGGCTTCAACTGAGGCCTGTTTCCTGAGTGCCAATGGAGATGGGACCATGGCTGTGGCTCAGAGCTCTCAGTGTGGCTGAATAAAGGCTTCTACTGGGTGTGTCTGTGACAGTGTATTTGTTGACCCCCACCCTCATCTCCCAGTCATTTCTTAGGTCCGCTATCCCTGCAGGAGCCCCCAGATGCACCTTGGCCTCAGGGCCATGGATGGAGGGAAAGCCCTTTGCTCCTCTCATTCTGCCTGCCTCAGGCGTCAAGGTGTTTCTTTCTTTCCACCTTCACTCATCACCATTCCCTGAGCACCTCCTGTGTGACAGGCCCTGGGTTGGGCACAGGCAGGGAGGAACGAGACAGATATGGTCTCAACTCAAGGGACAGGGCAGGCGTATAGTGACAGGGCCTATGCTGGGACAGT
This sequence comes from Muntiacus reevesi, assembly GCF_963930625.1. Classification (NCBI taxonomy): domain Eukaryota; kingdom Metazoa; phylum Chordata; class Mammalia; order Artiodactyla; family Cervidae; genus Muntiacus; species Muntiacus reevesi. The sequence goes on from NC_089252.1 coordinate 108,000,263, forward strand.
GGGAGCTCAAATGTCCTCCCTCCACTTGCGCCAGAAGATGATATCATAGCAGAGACCTGAGTGCTGAGTAGGAATTAAGTCAGGCAGAGTGGAGGTTGAGTGTTCTTGGGGCAAGAAACATAATGGGCAGAGGAAAAAAGGGGACCTGTGAGAGCTGAGGGTGGGAGAGGTGTCAGAGGGCACAGTGGTGCCATGGTAGAGATGGACAACACCGGAAGGGAAATGGCCAGGCCAGCTTGGGCTGGGGTTGCTCTGAGAGGTCTACAAGACCCCTTAGGAACCATGCTTTGCTCACCTCCCTTCCTTGTGAGGAGGAGCTGGAGGAGTCTTCCCAGCTTGATCTGCTGTGGGGAAGGAGTGGCCATGGCCATGGACTCTTAAGCTCACACCCCCTCTCTCCTGCAGGTTTCCATCCCTGGGGCATGACCATGCAGCTAGGCCTGGCCCTGGTGCTAGGGGTGACCCTGTGCTTGGGGTGTGGCCGATCCTTGCTGCGGGCCCCTGCACGCCCCTTCTCGGTGCTGTGGAACGTGCCTTCAGCACGCTGTAAGAACCGCTTTGGCGTGCCCCTGCCACTTGAGGCCCTGGGCATCTCAGCCAACCGTGGCCAGCATTTCCACGGCCAGAATGTCACCATCTTCTACAAGAACCGGCTCGGCTTCTACCCCTACCTTGGGCCAAGGGGCACAGCTCACAATGGGGGCATCCCACAGGCTGTGCCTCTGGACCGCCACCTGGCACGGGCTGCCTATCAGATCCGCCGCAGCCTGTGGCCGGGCTTCGCTGGCCTAGCAGTCCTGGACTGGGAAGAATGGTGTCCACTCTGGGCCGGGAACTGGGGCCGCCGCCGCGTCTATCGGGCTGCCTCCTGGGCTTGGGCACAATGGGTATTCCCCAACCTGGATCCCCAGGAGCAGCTCCATAAGGCCCGCGTTGGCTTCGAAGAGGCAGCCCGAGCACTGATGGAGGACACGCTGTGGCTCGGCCGGGCGCTGCAGCCCCACGGGCTTTGGGGCTTCTATCGCTTCCCAGCCTGTGGCAATGGCTGGCATGGTACGGCCTCCAATTACACGGGCCACTGCCATGCTGCTGCCCTGGCCCGCAACACCCAGCTGCGTTGGCTCTGGGCCGCCTCCAGCGCCCTCTTCCCCAGCATATACCTCCCACCCAGGCTACCACCTGCTCACCACCAGGCATTTGTCCGATACCGCCTGGAGGAGGCCTTCCGTGTCGCTGTCGCTGGGCACCCACATCCCCTGCCTGTCCTGGCCTATGCCCGCCTCACACACCGGAGCTCTGGGAGGTTCCTGTCCCAGGTGAGTGAAAGCTGAAATCTAGGGGTCTGATGGGGAGGCATGACATTCTCTGAGTGGAGGGCCTGAGAAGCCACTCAAAGAGGCTCAGGGCCAAGGGGTCCTCCTCTAGAGGTGGAATCAGATCATGCAGTGAGCCATGAAAGTTCTTGAAGGTAGAGTTAAGGACAGAAGGAGCTGGGCATTCCTGCCCTGGCTTAGCAGCTCTCTGCCCCCAGGACGAACTTGTGCAGACTATTGGTGTGAGCGCGGCACTGGGGGCAGCCGGCGTGGTGCTCTGGGGGGACCTGAGCTTCTCCAGTTCTGAGGTGATCACTGCCCCCCTCCAGTCTGCCACACAGCCCATGCTGGGGTCCCAGAGACGGGAAAAGACCATGGCAGAGCCATGAGACAGGAGCATTGATATGTCCCTCCCTTCTCCTCAGGAGAAGTGCTGGCATCTCCATGACTACCTACTGGGCACCCTGGGTCCCTATGTGATCAACGTGACCAGGGCAGCCGTGGCCTGCAGTCACCAGCGGTGCCATGGCCATGGCCGTTGTGCTTGGCAAAACCCAGGACAACTAGAAGTCTTCCTGCATCTGCAGCCAGATGGCAGCCCTGGAGCTTGGGAGTCCTTCAGCTGCCGCTGTTACCAGGGCTGGGCTGGCCCTACTTGCCAGGAGCCCAGGCCTGAGCTTGGGCCTAAAGAAGCAACATAAAGCCAGGAGTCACCTGCCCCTGACTGTCTTGTTCCTGCTGTCATTTTTCCAGTCCTGGAGGGAGGACTCTGTCCCCCCTCTTGTTCTATGTAGCTTATTGTCACTTCTCCCATGCATATACTCCACTTCCCATAGCACCCCTGGGGAGTGGAAGAGGCCAGAAGAAACACACCATTTTAAAACCAGAGGCCCTCTGATCCCTCCTGACATGAAAGCAATATGCCAAAAGGTTAAGGTTGCCAGCTCAGGGCTCTGTTCTACACCTCACTGAGTCTGCACAGAGGTCACAGGAGACCGGTCCAGGGGCAGGGGGTGGGGCCCCCAAGGAGATCCTGGATAACATCTGTTAAGTGCTAAGCTGTTGTCTCTACTCTGCTTTCATCATAAAGTTACTTTTTCTCTCACTGCATGATGTTTGGCTGGTCCCGAGTTATTCCAAACCCACCACCCTTCCCGTGGTGAGCGTCCTGCTGCAAAATGCAGAGATGCGGGTCCTGCGTGGTGGACAGCAGCGTGCGGGCAGCTTCAGAGTTAATGACTACACGTGCTGGGGGGAGGGCGCAGGGCATTGTGGGTGCATAGTTCAGCTGGGGCGCCGTGGGCTTATGGGCCCCCCGGAGTAGACTACAATTCCCGAGGTGCTCTGCGCCCAGCCCAGCGCCGGTAATCTGCGCACGCAGCACCTTGGGAATAGAAGTTTCGGCCGCATGGATGCGGTCTGAGCCGAGTGGCCAGGGACTCGCCTTCCCGGCCACCCATTTAGCGGGGCGGGGCGCTTCGACCCATCTGGCAGGGCGGGGCGCCTCGCGAAGATGGTGGCGCGAGCAGCGTGTGGCTCCCGTCGTCTGCCTAGGTCTCAACTCAGCGCACCGGCCGGCGACTCGCTGGCCTGGAACCCCCCGCCGCCGGGTCCCTGACCCCGCGCCCCATCGTGCCCGATTTGCGGCATGCCCCGCGCCCGAAAAGGCAGCGCGCCCCGCAGAGGCGGCCAGCGCCGCGGAGGAGGTAAGTTGGGGTGGAGTGGGTGGCGGGGCACGGGGCAACTGAGGAACGTCAAACTAGGGTCCTGAGTGGGTTCCCGTCAGTGTCCCTTAGAGTTTTCGGGTACAGACTCCTGCTTTGCCCAGTCTGGTGCCGCCACCTGCACACTCCCCCCCGTGACGGGCACGTGCCCCAGAAGTCAGCGGCCACGTGTGCGCCTAACTTGAGCGTGCTGCCCGCGTGCCCGAGCCCTCGCTCCGGCTCACACCTGGTCCGCACCTGCCGGCCTTGGTTGGTTTCTCATTGCCTCTCTACCCAAGCTGTCCGCTGTTCTGGACAAACTGGCCAGATGGAGCTGGAAGCCTGTCCGCTCTCCAAACCCTGACCCTTCCCCAGACCGGACTAGGAAATTGGTGGGAGACCTGGCTTATCCTGGAGTACTGAGAGGCAGGGGGATGGGGAAACTGCAAAACTTGGGGCCTTCACTGCCCGGCCCTAGAAGGCAGATGAGCGTCCTGGGGCCCGAGGCAGTCCTGAGAGTCGCTTATCAGGTCGACCAGGAGGTGCAGCATATGTCCTGGTACAGTAAACACGTTTGTGTTTACTCAGCAGAGATGGGGTGCCTTTTAGGCATGGCTGACACCTGGCCACCATTTTAATGGGGCTTGGATGAGGGTGTTACCGAATCACACTTGGATTCACTTGCCTGGGAGCAATAAAGCCAGTCTACTGATGAAACCGCAGAAATGCGGGGCGCGGGGGTGGGGGTACGGAGGCGGGGGTGAGGCTCTGAGGAGCTCTGGTTCTTTATGTCTCCGAGCACAGAGAATTCAGCAGGAGTTGGAAGTGATAAATAAAAAGTGACTTTTTAGAATAGGACACTTGAGAGGCCTACAAGTGGGTGGGTGGGAAGGTGCTGCCCCAAGAACTTGGTGGGTATAGTTTTATAATCAAAGGAAGAGTGGGGAGAGCAAGAAGACCACCTTCTTCCTCATTCTTGAGGAGATGTCATGCTTCCATCATCAGTTCCTTCTGCACATGGGATAGGGGAGTTTTCTGGCCCCTACAAGGTCAAATCAGGACTGTCATGGCACAATAGGAATGAGCAAAAAGGCAGTAACCATATACTGAAATATGATAAGTCATTTCAGGTTTTAGTGTAATGTCACTCTTTCCTTAAATTTTTTCTTTTAGTGCACTCAGGGAGCATGTCCTAGGAATCATTGGGCTGGATGTAGATTTCCTTCTACCATTAAAACAATGGTTGTTTGGGGGCATGCCTCCTGCTTCTGTTTCATGATTTTATGATTAAGCAAACCTGCTTGCTTTCTTTTTTTAAAGGTGCTTTCATGAATGATGATTAACTTAAAGCAGTCTCCCATAGTTTTTTCTTTAACTGTTTAATCACCTACTTTTGGTCTTTTTACTGTCCCTGTCATTCCCTGCCTCCAGGTGTTTATCCCTTATGCTTAAAGGGGGTTAAGGGCCAACAAACTTTGCTTTCTGCTGAGATGGGATGTAGGCCTCCCTGGGGAAGAAGTGTCAGACCTGACTGAGTCTGCCTTCTCTTTTGGGAGAACTGTAATGCTAACTCTGGCTGTGTGTGTGTTAGTCACTCAGTCATTTCCGACTCTTTGTGAGCCCATGGACTGTAGCCCACCGGGCTCCTCTGTCCATGGAATTCTCCAGAATACTGGAGCGTGTTGCCATTTCCTTCTCCAGAGGATCTTCCCGAGCTAGTGATTGAACCAGGTTTTCCTGCATTGCAGGCAGACTCTTTACTGACTGAGTACTATTCTGTTAGCCCTTGTGGGTGTTAAACATCAGAGAATGAGTTTATAGAAGATACAAATGAAAAGAATTAAAGCAATAGACATTAGAAGAGTTATTAGATTGTAGCCACAGTTTTGGAGACCCAAACCATATTTTCCAAACAGTTTCCACATCTGGAGAGGGTTACTTGAAGCCTCACTTGTTTGCTTTTGACTAGGCCCGGAACCTTAATGTTTTATATTTCAGGTTTTATACTTCAAAGTCTTTTAGTTATAGATTTAGTCTTGTTATTTAAAAAAAAAAAATTTTGTTCACATCATTTAGTGATAAGGGTGGCTTCCTTGTCCTTCGAGAAACAGAGTGGCCCCCAATTTAGTTAATGAGTCCCATCTATTAAAGGGAGAGGACAATCCGGCACAAACAGAAAGGAATGTAGAAATGACTGGCCACTGATGTTGCACAAAAAGGGGTTGCAAGAAAGTATACCCGTGTCTCTTTACTGACACTCCCACTACATATTTCTTATGATTGTTAAGGCTTTCAGTCTTTAGGTTAAGACTGAGAGGGTTGCCCTGGTGCTTATGAGAGATTTTATCAAGTGGCTCACCACATCAATGACCGCCTGAAGCTTGAGGCTCACCACGAGTTATGTAGGTGGTATCTCTACCTATAGCCACTTTTGGTCTTGGGCTCCCTCAGCCTTTTGATTATAAAACCATCAAAAGCTTATGGGTCCCTGTTCCTTTTTGGCATCTGGGGCTTTCCCTCTGCCAAAGCTCTGATTGTTCTCAAAGTGGGTTGAGCACCTTCTTTCCGTCAGTGCCCCGTTTGTCCACCCAGGGTACGCTGGTTTTGTCTGGGTGCCCATGAGCCTTATGGTTTACCACGGCCAGCTTGGCCTGGAAAGGCCAGCCTCGCCTTCAGTGGTTTTTCAATGGACAAAGCCACTGCCAGCGTTTGGGCCTTTTGTATATTTCTTTGGGTGCCTTTGGCCTGTTAGTTTATATTCCTATGATTGAACTGAATAAACCAACTGGAGCAAGTCACTTACAGGGGTCTGAGGACTGGTAGTTGGCGTTTTGAATCCTGCACTGATGTCTCGGGTGGACTGGGCTATGAAATGCATAGCCTGAACGGCCTGTGCCTGGAGGAGGGAGGGATCCACTTTCATATGCTTCTTATTTATTTATCTGGCTCTGCCTGGTCTTAGTTGAGACACCTGGAATCTTTAGTTGCAGCATGCAAACTCTTAGTTGTGGCATTTGGGATCTAGTTCCCCGACCAGGGATTGAACTCACATTCCCTTCATTGGAAGTGCAGAGTCCTAAACGCTTGACCACCAGGGGAGTCCCTGTTTGCAGACTTTTTCATGATGGCCCTTCTGACTGGTGTGAGGTGATACCTTGCTGTAGTTTTCATTTACATTTGTCTAAAAATTAGTGATGTTGAGCATCTTTTCATGTGCTTTTTAGTCATTAGTATGTCTTCTTTAGAGAAATGTCTATTTAGATATTCTGTTTGTTGTTGTTGTTGTTTTTTAACATAGAACTGTATGAGCTGTTTGTATATTTTGGAGATTAATCCCTTCTCGGTCGCTTTGTTTGCAGATATTTTCTCCTATACTGTGGGTTGTCTTTTTGTTTTGTTTATGGTTTCCTTTGTTGTGCAGAAGCTTTTAAGTTTATTTAGGTCCCATTTTTAAATTTTTTAAATCTTCATTATTCTAGGAGGTGGATCAAAGAAGATACTGCTGTGATTTATGTTAAGGAGTGTTTGCCCTATGTTTTCCTCTAAGAGTTCTATAGAGTCTGGCCTTACATTTAGGTCTTTGATCCATTTTGAGTTTATTTTTGTGTATGGTGTTAGTGAGTGAAAGTCGTGTCTAACTCTGCGACCCCATGAATATACAGTCCGTGGAATTCTCCAGGCCAGAATACTGGAGTGGGTAACCATTCCCTTCTACAAGGGATCTTCCCAACCCAGGGATCAAACCCAAGTCTCCCACATTGCAGGCAGATTCTTTACCAGTTGGGCCACCAGGGAAGCCTATATGGTGTTAGAGGATGTTCTAATTTCATTCTTCTACATTGTAACTGTCCAGTTTTCCCAGCACACCACTTACTGAAGAGACTGCCTTTTCTCCATCGTATATTCTCGCTTCCTTTGTCATAGATTAGTTGACCATAGGTGCATGGGTTTATTTCTGGGTCCACTGATCTGTATCTCTGGTTTTGTGCCAGTACCCTACTGTTTTGATTACTGTAGCTGTGTAGTTTAGTCTGAAGTCAGGGTGCCTGATTCCTCCAGCTCTGGTTTTCTTCTCAGGATTGCTTGGCTATTTGAGGTCTTCTGTGTTTCTACATAAATCTAAACATTTTGCTGTTGTTCTAGTTTTGTAAGAAATGCCATTGGTAATTTGATAGGGATTGCACTGAAGCTGTAGATTGCACTGGGTAGAAGAGTCATGTTTTGACAATATTGACTCTTTCAGTCCAAGAGCATGGTGTATCTTTCCATCCGTTTGTGTCATCCACAATTCTTTCACCAGTATTTTCAGAGTATAATTCTTTTATCTCCTTAGGTAGGCTTATTCCTAGGTGTTTTACTCTTTTTGATGTGATGGCAAATGGGGATTATTTCCTTGGTTTCTTTCTTTAAAAAATATTTATTTGGCTGCACCAGGTCTTAGTTATGGCACGTGAGATCTCTGATCTCTATTGTGGCAAGCAGAATCTTTTCATTGCAGCATGTGGAATCTAGTTCCCTGAACAGGGATTGAACCCAGGCCCCCTGGATTGGGAGTGTGGAGTCCTAGCCATTGAAGGCAGGGAAGTTCCCTGTTTTTCTTGATTTCTCTTTCTGATTTCTTGTTGTTAGTTATAGGAATTCAGGTGATTTTTATATTAATTTTGCATCCAGCAAATTTGCCACATTCATTAGTGAGCTCTAGTAGTTTTCTGATAGCATCTTTAGGATTTTCTGTGTACAGTATCACGTCATCTGCAGAGAGTGACAGTTTCTCTTCCTTTCCAATTTGGATTCCTTTTCTTTCTTTTCTCTGACTGTCATACTTAGGACTTTGAAAACTATGTTGAATAAAAGTGGCAAGAGTAAACATCCTTGTCTTCTTTCTAATCTTAGAGAAAATGTTTTCAGCTTTTCACCATTGAGAATGATGCTAGCTATGGGTTTGTCATGTATGGGCTCTATTACGTTGAAATAAAGTCCCTCTGTGCGCACTTTCTGGAGAGTTTTTATATAAATGGATATTAAATTTTGTCAAAAGCTTTTTCTTCATCAATTGAGATGATTATATGGTTTTTATTCTTCAGTTTGTTAATGTGGTGTATCACACTGATTGATTTGACTATACTGAAGAATCTTTGCATCCCTAGGATAAATCCCACTTGATCCTGGTGCATGAGCCTTTTAATGTATTGTTGGTTTCAGTCTGCTGGTATTTTGTTGAGGACTTTTGCATCTATGTTCATCAGTGATATTGATCTGTATTTGTTTATGTCTGTTTTGGTATTAGGGTGATGGTGGCCTTGTAGAATGAGTTCAGGAGTGTTCCTTCTGGAATTTGGGGGGATATTTTCAGAAATATAGGTGTTAACTCTTCTCTACATGTTTGGTAAAAGTCACCTATGAAGCCATCTGGTCCTGAACTTTTGTCTGTTGGAAGTTTTCTCATCACAGTGTCGCATTCGTTACTTGTGATTGGTCTGTTCATATTTTCTATTTCTTCCTGGCTCAGTCTTGAAAGGTATACATTTCTAAGAATTCATACATTTCTCTTTTTAAATTAAAACTTTTTAAAGCATTTGTTTATTTACGTTTGCACCCTGTGACTTGCAGGACCTTAATTCCCTGACCAGGGATTGAACTTGGGCCCCTGGCAGTGGAAGCACAGAGTCCTAACCACTAGACTGCCAGGGAAGGCCCAGAATTTGTCTTTTCTTTTAGGTTGTCCATTTTATTTGCATTAGGTTGTTTGTAGTAGTCGCTTATGACCCTTTGTATTGATATTTCTGTGGTGTCCATTCTAACTTCTTTTTCTTCTCTGATTTAATTTTTTTAGTATTATTTATTTATTGGCTGTGCTGCCTGGGCTTTTCTCTGTTGGCAGCGCACGGACTTCTCACTGCAGTGGCTTCTCTTGTTGCTGAGCACTGGCTCTAGGGCGTGCTGGCTTCAGAATCTGTGGTGTGAGAGCTCAATAGTTGCAGCTCGCCTGCTCTAGAGCACAGACTCAGGAGTTGTGGCACACGGACGTAGTTGCTCCACCACATGTGGGATCTTTCCAGATCAGGGATCGAACCTGTGTCTCCTGCATTGGAAGGTGGATTCTTTACCCCTGAGCCGCCAGGGAAGCCCGCTGATTTTATTGATTTGAGCCCACTCTCTTTTTTTTTTTTCCTTGATGAGTCTGGCTAAAGGTTTATCAATATTGTGTATCTTTTCAAAGGACAAGCTTTTACTTTCATTCATCTTTTCTATGATTTTCTTTGTCTCTATTTCATTCATTCCTGTTCTTATGTTTATAATTTTTTCTACTAATTTTGGATTTTGTCTGTCTTCTCTAGTTGCTTTAGGTATAAGGTTACCTTGCTTCTTTGATATTTTGTCTGGTTTCCTGAGGTAACATTGCATCCCTGTAAACTTGCCTTTTAGAACTGCTTTTGTGGCATCCCATAGGTTTTGGATCTGGTGTTTTCTTTGCCATTTCTCTCTCAGTTCAGTTCAGTCGCTCAGTCATGTCCAGTTCTTTTCTACCCCATGGACTGCAGCACACCAGGCCTCCCTGTCCTTCAGCATCTCCTGGAACTTGCTCAAACTCATGTCCATTGAGTCAGTGATGTCATCCAACCATCTCATCCTCTGTCGTCCCCTTCTCCTCCCGCCCTCAATCATCAGGGTCTTTTCAGTTGAGTCGGTTCTTTGCATCAGGTGGCCAAAGTATTGGAGCTTCAGCTTCAGCATCAGTCCTTCCAATGAATATTCAGGACTGATTTCCTTTAGGATTGACTGGTTTGATCTCCTTACAGTCCAAGGGACTCTCAAGAGTCTTCTCCAACACCACAGTTCAAAAGCATTTCTCTCTAGGTATGTTTTTTCAATTCCTCATTGATTTTTTTCAGTGATCCACTGAATATATATATTCTTATTTGAATTTTTTCCCATATAGGTTTTGAGAGAGTGTTGACTAGAGTTACCTGTGCTGTCCATCAGGTCCTTGTTGATAATCTGTTTTACATACATTGGTGTATATGTGTTCATCCCAACCTGCAAATTTATCCCTCCCTCCCATCCCTCCCTTTGGTAATCATAAATTTCTTTTCTTTTATATATATATATATATATATATATATATAATATTATATTATATTATATTTGGCTATGGCCTGCAGGTTCTGGCACCTCAGTTCCATGACCAGGGTCCAATCTAAGACCTTGGCAGTGAAACCTGAGTCCTAACCCTGTACTGCAGGGGAATTTCCCATAAATTTCTTTTCTAAATCTGTGGACCTGTTTCTGTCTTGTAAATTAGTTCATTTGTATCAATTGTTAGATTCCGCATATAAGCAACAAAACTTGTTTTTGGATCTCTACTGATTTTCTTGAATCACTGTAAGCATCTCTAGGTCCTTGTTGCTGAAAATTGCATTATTTCATTCTTATTTCTTTTGGCTGATATACCATTGTATATATGTACCATATCTTCTTTATTCATCCTTCAAGGGACATTTTGGAGACTTCTGTGTCCTGCCTGTTGTGAATAGCCAGGCTGTAATGAATGTTGGGGTGCATGTATGTTTAGGAATTATGGTTTTCTGAGGATATCCGCTGGGAAAAACATTTCTGAATCCTATGGTTGGTGTATTTTTCATTTTTTCAGGAATCTCCCTCCTCTTTTCCCAATTGGCTGTGCCCCTTTACATTCCCCCCAATAGCGTAGGAGGGTTCCCCTTTCTCTACACAGTACTTATTATTTGTAGACTTTTGGAGGATTGTCATTCTGCCTGGTGGGAGGTGATACCTTGTGGTCCTTTTGATTTGCATTTCTCTACTAATAAGCTATGCTGAGCAAGTTTTCACGTGCTTTTCTTTTTTTTTTTTTAACAGCGAGAGTGAAATATTCATCTTGAAATTGACTTCGTGAAAGTCCACCCTCTGAATTCTTTTCTGATTACCTCCCCAGGGATATTTCTTATGGGCAAATGCCACTTGCAGTGCCCCAGCCCTTGTGATGATTAAGTATCCAGAAAGTGAAAGTGACTCAATCCTGTCCAATTCTTTGCGACCCCATGGAGTATACAGTCCATGGAATTCTCCAGGCCAGAACACTGGAGTGGGTAACCTTTCCCTTCTCCAGGGGATCTTCCCAATCCAGGGACTGAACCCAGGTCTGCCGCATTGCTGGCCGTTACCAGTTGACCCACCAGGGAAGCCCAAGAATACTGGAGTGGGTAGCCTATCCCTTCTCCAGTGGATCTTCCTGACCCAGGAATCGAACCGGGGTCTCTTGCATTGCAGGCGGATTCTTTACCAACTGACCTATCAGGGAAGCCCCGAGTGTCCAGAAGCAAGGGTTTTAAAGCTGTAGTTCTGAGAAATGGCCACAAGGCGGAAGGATTTTTTTCGTGCCCAACACTGGGTCTTCTGGCCGCCAGAGCCTTAGCAGAGAGGCCTGTTCTTGGCTTATAACTGAGTGGAATGTGCTAGATCAAACAGCCAAGGGCTTGTGGCTCTTGTTCCCCGTTACCCTTCACACCCCCGGACAAACACTTGTAACGCTTGTAACGCGGCAGCGCCCAGGGTGCGGTCATAGAGGACAGACAGGGTTGACTCAAGGAAGTAGGCTGGAGGTGGGAAGCCCACCACCCGGAGACCTGCACACAAGGTGACTCTTCCTAGCTCTTCCAGCCCGGAGGGTGCCCCACCCTTCGGTTGCCCTAGTTTTGGTTTTGCTGCTGGAGGGCCCGCCTGCATGTGGACAGCGTGGTGCCATTCAGAGGGGATCAGACACCGCAAATCCAAGGGGGGGGCTCCTCTGCAGGCACGTGCTCCCTCAGCCCCAGGACTGCTCTGGCGCCCAGGGAATTAACACCTGCCTGGGTCCCCCTGGTCTGAAGGGAATATAGTAGGCAGCTCTGTTTCTTTTTTAATTGGAGTTTTATTTTATGTTGGAGTACGGTTGATTTGCAGCGTTGTTTGTTTTAGGTGTACAACACCTAAGTTGTGTTTGTTTTTTAGGTGTGCAGTTTCATGTATATATGATTCAGTTCTGCATACACATATACCTATTCTTTCTTGGATTATTTTCCCGTATCAGGTTTGACAGAGTATTTAGTAGAAGTTTCTGGGCTCCACAGTAAGGCATTGTTGATCACATATTGTGTATATGTTTTGTGTTTATGTTTATCTTAACCTCCAAATTTCTCTCCTCTACCCCACCTGATTCTTTTGGTAAACATGTATTTGTTTGTCAAGTCCTTGAGTCTGTTTCTGTGTTTTTAAATTAGTTCATTTGTATCAGTTATTAGTGTCCACCTATAAGAGATATCATAGGAAGTTTTTGTTCCTTGTCTCCATTACACTTTTCCATATGATCATCTCTACCTCCAGCTGTGTTGTTGCCAGTGGCATTATTTCATTCTTTTTTATGCCTGAGGAGTATTGCATTGTCTATATGGACACCATGTTTATTTCTTCATTCACCTGTTGGTGGATGTGGAGCAGACTTCTGTGTTCTTGCTGCTGCAAATAGAGTGGTAATGAATGTTGTGGTGCATGTATGTTTAGGAATTATGATTTCTGAGGACAAAGGAATGCCTGGGAGGGGCACTTTGGAATTCTGTGGTTGGTCTCTTTTTGTATTTTCAGGAATCTCCCTGCTGCTCTCCATATTGGTTGTGCTGCTTTGTATTTTTGCTGACGGTGTAGGCATGTTCTCTTATTTCCATGCCATGTTCAATATTTACTGTTGGGAGACTTTTGGAGGATGGCCACATTCCCTGGTGGGAGGTGATACATCGTGGTCCTTTTGATTTGCATTTCTCAAATAGTGGTGCTCAGCAAGTTTTCATGTGGTTTTCTTTTCTTTTTTTTTTTAAATAAAAAATTTTTAACACCAAAAACATTTTGTATTGGGAAATAACCGATTAATGGGGCTTCCCTGGGAGCTCAGCTGGTAAAGAATCCGCCTGCAGTGCAGGATACCTCAGTTCAATTCCTGGGTCGGGAAGATGTGCTGGAGAAGGGATAGGCTACCCACTCCAGTATTCTGGCCTAGAGAATTCCATGGACTGTGTAGTCCATGGGGTGGCAAAGAGTTGCACAAAACCGAGCGACTTGGACTTTCACTTTCACTTACAGCCGATTAACAATGTTGCGATAGTGTCAGGTGAAGGGACTCTGGCATAAATGTATCCATTCTCCCCAGACCCCCTCTCACCCAGACTGGCATGTAACAGTAACATGGAGCATAGTTCTCTGTGCTATACCGTAAGTCCTTGTTGGTTATACTTTTTTTGTTGTTTTTGTTATCCATTTTTTAAAAAAAAGGTTATTTATTTTAATATAGTTGATATACAGTATTGTTTTTGAGTCCTACACCAACCTGATTCAGTTCTACATATACCTGTACCTGTACTTTCTCAGATATTTTACCCACAAAGGTCACTACAGGTTGAGTTGCGTGTCTTCTGCTATTTCATACATCCTTGCTGATTATGTGTCTTACACACACACACACACACACACGTGTATTTACTATGTATTTATGTGTTGTGTTCTGTCAATCTCAGCCTTCTAATTTATTCTTCTCCCATCCCCAACTGTTCCCTTTAATAAATTTAAGTTCCTTTTTTTAGCCATTCTTCTTGTATCAGGGTTTTGATTCCACCATTAAGTGATATCAATGATATTTGTTTTTCTCTGTCTGACTCTCTCTACCTGGTGTAGTCATCTCTTTGTGTATCCAAGTGCCACAAATGGTGTGGTTTCATTCTGTTTTCTGGCCGAGTAGTTGTTCATAGGGTATCTGTTGCATCTCTTTTTCTTCCTTTTATCGATGGATGTGCTTTTGTTTTTTGTGTTTTTTTTTTTTTTTTTGGATGTACTTTTGGGTGGTTTCCACGGATTTCCTATTGTGAATAGTGGAACACGAAACTTTGGGCACAGGACTGTTTTTGAAGGATGGTTTTTTCTCTGTTATTGTCCCAGGACTGAGATATCCAGGGCTTGTGATAGCACTTTGTTTTGTTTTAGAAATAACTTCCATAGTGTCCTCTATTTCAGAGTGGCCACTGGCAGCATATTTGCCCCAACAGTACAGCAGGGACCCTTTTCTGCCCAGCCTCTCTTGCACTTTTTTTTTCTCTCTTGCATTTATTGTGTAGACTTTTTGATACCTGGTATGGGGGTTACAGATTTGTCATTTTGATTTGCATTTTACTATCACTGGAGATACTGAACAACTTACCATTTGACTTTTTGTTTCCTGTAAATAGGAGTGTAGTAACACTTAGCTCTTGCCATTCATTTCTTGAGAGTGAGCCCCATTTTCAAGTTGATTTCCTTGACCTACCAGAAGACACTCCTTGAGGGCAGGCATCACTCACAGTCCTGCAGTCCTTGTGAATGGTGACTACCTGCCCTTTGTCTGGGCTTCAAACTTGATGTTAGAGATGAGCCCACGAGGCGGCAGCACTTTCCCCCACCCACCCTGGTGTTTCCAGCCAGCAGACCTTTCATCACCTCAGGGAAAGCCATTTTCCTGGGTGGTCCGAGTGCATAGTGCCCGAAGAAAGAACCAAGGGTTTGTGACCCATCCCCACGTCTGTCCTGCTCTCCAGGCTCTGCTCTCCCCTCCCACTCTGGACACACATCTCAGTAGTGTTTGCTGAGGGTGCTGCTGTTTGGAGGTGGGGCGACCCAAAGGAATCAGTGCTTAAGTGGGTTCCCCAGGAGCAGGAGCCATGGAGACACGGAGGCTTTTCAAAGCTCTTACTACTTAGTGACTACAGCATCCTTCATGCACTAGGCTTGCCTTAGCTGATAGAGGGCCAGCCTGCCTTACAAGGCTGTGGTCCCATCCAGAGGGTCGTAGGCTGCACAGGTGCAGTTCAGTTCAGTCGCTCAGTCATGTCCAACTCTTTGCGACCCCATGAACCGCAGCATGCCCGGCCTCCCTGTCCATCACCAACTCCTGGAGTCCACCCAAACCCATGTCCATTGAGTTGCTGATGCCATCCAATCATCTCATCCTCTGTCGTCCCCTTCTCTTCCTGCCCTCAATCATTCCCAGCATCAGGGTCTTTTCTAATGAGTCAGGTCTTCGCAACAGGTGGCCAAAGTATTGGAGTTTCAGCTTCAGCATTAGTCCTTCCAATGAATATTCAGGACTGATCTCCTTTAGGATGGACTGGTTGGATCTCCTTACAGTCCAAGGGACTCTCAAGAGTCTTCTCCAACACCACAGGTGCAAGGGAGCCTGATTTGCTGGCCCAGGCTCCACAACTCTCTCAGAGTTAGCCCAGGACAGCTTGGGACCCAGGCCTGCAGGGGCTCTGTGGGTGTGACACCAGTTCAGGAGACTGGACTCCTCTATTCCAGTCCTCCTCGAATAGAATAGGTAGTCCAGCCTCTGTTTGGTTTTTTTTTTATTTTTATTTTTATTTTTTTGCAATATACTGATCTAGAATATTGTTTTTTAGTTCTTCACCAACCTGATTCAGTTCTACATATGCCTGTACCTGTACTTTCCTCAGGTGCTTTACCCACAAAGGTCATTACAGAATGTTGAGGAGAGTGTCTTGTGCCATTTCATTCGTCCATGCAGATTCTGGTTTTATATAGATGTTTATTTACTACTATGTATCAACAGACCAGTTGCAAATAGGAAAAGGAGTATGTCAAGGCTGTGTGTTGTCACCGTGCTTAGATGGATGGATGAAGCACAAGCTGGAATCAAGATTGCCGGGAGAAATATCAATAACTTCAGATATGCAGATGACACCACCCTTATGGCAGAAAGTGAAGAACTAAAGAGCCTCTTGATGAAAGTGAAAGAAGAAAAGGGAAAAGTTGGCTTAAAGCTCAACATTCAGAAAACTAAGATCATGGCATCTGGTCCCATCACTTCATGGCAAATAGATGGAGAAACAGTGGAGACAATGGCAGACTTTATTTTTGGGGAGCTCCAAAATCACTGCAGATGGTGACTGCAGCCATGAAATTAAAAGATGCTTACTCCTTGGAAGGAAAGTTATGACCAACCTAGACAGCATGTTAAAAAGCAGAGGCAATACTTTGCCAACAAAGGTCCATCTAGTCAAAGCTATGGTTTTTCCAGTAATCATGTATGGATGTGAGAGTTGGAATATAAAGAAAGCTGAGTGCCGAAGAATTGATGCTTTTGAACTGTGGTGTTGGAGAAGACTCTTGAGAGTCCCTTGGACTGCAAGGAGATCCAACCAGTCCATCCTAAAGGAGATCAGTCCTGGTTGTTCTTTGGAAGGATTGATGTTCAAGCTGAAAGGAAACTCCAATACTTCGGCCACCTGATGCGGAGAGCTGACTCATTTGAAAAGACCCTGATGTTGGGAAAGATTGAAGGAGGGAGGAGAAGGGGATGACAGAAAATGAGATGGCATCGCTGACTCAATGGACATGAGTTTGAGTAAACTCTGGGAGTTGGTGATGGACAGGGAGGCCTGGTGTGCTGCGATTCACGGGGTTGCAAAGAGTTGGACACGACTGAGTGACTGAACTGGTGTATTGACTTGTCATTTTCTGTCACTCCCAGCATTCTCATTTACTCTTCTTCCCACCCCAATTGTTCCTATGGTGAATTTAAGGTTTTTTTTTTAGTTCTCCTTCTGTATCATTAGTACACTAGTTCTGTTGTATCAGTGTTTCAGTTCCACCTCTAAGGGATATCAATGATATGTGTTTTTCTCTGAGTTTCGCTCAGGTGGACTGAGTGGCTGAACTGCGCTGAGCTTTCATCACGTTAGAGAAAGCCGTTTTCCTGGGTGGTCCCTTTGAGTGGAAAGTGCCGGACAGTTTGTGATTCATTCCCTCTTCCCTCTTGCCCCTCAGGCTCTGCTGTCCCCACCCCTACCGGGAGACACACCTCAAGCCCTGCGGTAGTGTTGTGCTGAGGGTGCTGTTGTTTGGAGGTGGGGCGACCCACAGGAATCGATGCTTAAGTGGGTTCCCCAGGAGCAGGAGCCATGGACACATGGAGACTTTTCAAAGATCTTACTACTTAGTGACTTCAGATCCTTGCAGGTGCCCTAGGCTAGCCTTAGCTGATAGAGGGCCAGCCTGCGTTACAAGGCTGTGGTCCCATCCAGAGGGCTGTAGGAAGTACAGGTGTTCGGGGGGCGCACGTGCCCCTGCACAGGCTCTTCCGCTCGCTCAGGCTCACCCAGGCCAGCTTGGGACCAAGGCTGTCCAGGCCTCGTGGGTGCGACACCAGCGCAAGTGACCTGGACCTCCTGCAACAGGGTAGGCAGTCCAGATTTCTTTTCTTTAATTCCCATTTTGTATTGTAATATAGATGGTACAGTGCTGTTCTGCTGTTCTGCATCACCCTGATTTAGTTAAATATATAATTGTACCTATATTTTCTTGGATCCTTTACCCACAGAGGATATTAGAGTGTGGTGAGTAGAGTCTCTTGTGGTGTTTCATACATCCTCGGTGATTTTGTGTTTTATACGTATATATACATATATACACACACTATTTATTTATTTGTGTTTTCCTGTCAACCCCACCATTCTCACTTTTCCCCTCCACTCCCCATCTATCCCCTTTAGTAAGTTAAGTTCTTTTTTGGTCTCCCTTCTGTATTGTTGGTACAGTGGTTCAGCTGTTCGGGGTTTGGACTCCCCGTTTGTGATATGAGTGATGCGTGTTTTGCCGTCTGACTGCGTACCTAGCGCAGTCCTCCCTGCTGTCGCAGAGCCACAAATGGCATGGTTTCACTGTTTTCACGCTGACTACTAGTTCGTGGTATGTTTGTTCCATGTCTTTTTCTTTCATTAATGAATGAATGTACTTACAGCAGTGGCTATGCTGTTTTGGATATTGGAGCAAATACCATTTGAATGCATATGTGTCTTTCCAAAGGATGGTTTTCTCCAAGTATATTCCCAGGAGTGCGATTTCCAGAGGTTGTGGTAGCAGTCTGTCTCGTTGTGGAAGGAACTCCCACGGTGTTCCCCGGAGCGGCCGCTGCCAGTTTACATTTGCACTAACCGTGTAGGAGTGTTCCCTTTTGTGCCAGCCTCTCTCGAGTTTTTTGTGCATAGCCCTTTTGATAACTGGTGTTAGGGCTTACCGATCTGTCATTTGGATTTGCATTTTTCTAATCACTGAAGGTGCTGAACACCTGACCATTAGACTTGTGTGTGTGTGTAAAGAGAGAATGTAGTAAAATTTAGTTCTTGCAGTTAGTTTCCTGAGAGTGAGCCCGGTTTTCAAGTCGATTTTCTTGACCTGCCAGAGGATACTGCTTGAGGGCAGGCGTCACTCGCAGCTCTACAAACCTAAGTGCCCTGAGGCGCCTTTTGAAAGCCGCTGTTACCAGTCGTGGCCGCAAGGTGGCAGCTCTTCCCCTTCGTCTCCCCTGTGTTTCAGGCAGCCTGATCCTTGAGCCTTAGAGAAGCCGTTTCTTCGGTGGTCCGTTAGAGTGGAACTTGCCAGGAGAAATAGCCATTAGCTTATGATTCAATACCTCTTCCTTCTTGCCCTTCTGGGTCCTCCCTCTCCTCCCACCCTGGAGACAGACTTCAAGCCCTGCATGAGTTTTATTCAGGGTTCTGTGATTTTAGGTGGGGCGACCGAAAGGAAGCCTGCGCTAAGTGGGTCCCCAGGACCAGGAGCCGTGGAGGCCGGGAGACCTTGCGGAGCTCTTCCTACCCAGGAGCCCCAGCACCCCTTCAGGTGTACTAGGCTGGCCTGAGCTCTTAGAGGGTCAGCTTGCATTACCAGGTTGTGGTCCCAACTGGAGGGGAGCAGGAAGAACAGGGGCGAGGTGGCACTCATTTGGAGGCACCAACCCTTCAGCTCTCAGATTCACCCCAGGCCACCCTGGGACCCAAGCCGGTTCAGGCTTCACTACTCTCACCCTGCCCAGGGGCACTGGCCTCGTGCATTAGAATAGGTAGGCCCCAGGCTATTTTTTTAAATATCATCTCCATATTCTGTTGCATTATAGGTGATACACAGTGTTTTTATTTCTGCAGCAACCTGATTGAGTTACACATAGACTTTTACCTGTCCCTTCTCGGGTGCCTTACCCATGTGGTTATTACAGAGTGTTGACTAAGTTCCTTCTGCTGTCTCATATGTCCTTGCTTGTTAAATATACTTATGTGTGTGGGGTGTGTATTTATTTGACAGAAAACCACAATCTCAACGTCCTAATTTATTCTCCTCCTCTCTAACCTTTACCTTTGGTAAATCTGAGTTCCTTTTTAGTATCTCATCTGTTTTATTTTTTAGTACCTCAGTTGTATCAGTGTTTAGATAGCACTTCTAAGTGTTATAAGCAGTGTTTTTCTTTGTCTATTTCGTGTAATCATGCCTTGCTGGGTCCAAGTGCCCAGAGATGGCATGATTTCATTCTGCTTACTGGCTGAGCACCAGTCCATGGAGCGGTTGTGGCAAGCCTTTTTTCCTCATTTATCTGCAGTTCGACATTTCCATGGTTTCGGTTGGTATTCTATCTTGGATTATGGCTCAAGGACGGTTGGGTTTCACGTGTCTTTTCGAGGATGGTTTTCTCTGGGTACAGGCCCAGGACTGGGATTCGCAGAACTTGTAGTAGCATTGGTTTTTGGTTTTTATAGTTTTTCAACAGAGTGGCTATTTCCAGCTTACACTTGAACCAGCAGAGCTGTGGGGCTCTCTTGCTGTGTGTCTTCTCCAGCGTTTTTTGTGTAGTGACTTTCTGATGAGTTGCATGATGGGTTGCTTCATTGTCACTTTAATTTGCATGCATTAATCATTAGAGATGCTGAGCATCTTTTCAGTTGATTTTTGTTTTCAAGTGTAAAATTTAGCTCTTGCAATTGATTTCTTTAACTGCTCTGAAGTGTTGGTTTTAAAGTTCTGTTACAAGCAGCGGCCACAAGGCGGGTACCACCTTCTGCCCCAGTCTGTTAATCCGGGCGAGCTGAGCCTTCATGGCTCTTAGAGAAAGCTGTTTCCCTGGCTTGTCAGTCTGAGTGGGAAGTGCCCAAAGAAACAGCCAAGAGTCTGTGACTCATCACCGCTTCCCTCTTGCCCTTCAGGCTCCTGCTGTCTGCTTCTACCTGATAGACAAATCCCAGGTTCTGCAAAAGTGCTGTGCTAAGGATGCTGTGGTTTGGAGGTGGGGTGACTCAAAGGAAGCAGTCTTTAATTGGGATCCCAAGCAACACGAGCTGTGCTACCCAGGAACTTTTCACAGCTCTTCCTGCCCAGCGGCCCCTGCATCCTGAGGTTGCGGTCCCAGCCAGTCGGGACCAGGCACCACCGTCAAGTGGGGTCTTTCTGCCTCCCATCCTGCTCAGCCCCAAGCACACCTTAAAGTGTAGCCTTGGGATGAAGCCTGCTCAGGCTCCAGGGATGTGACACCAGACCAGGTTGCAAAGGTCTGAGGGGAATAGAATTAGCAGTCTGTCTTTTCATTTTCAATCTTTATTGCATTCTGTGTGATATACAATGTTGTGTTTGAGTTCCGTAGCCACTTGATTCTCTGTACAGATTGCTGTAAGAATTCTTTTTCAGATCCTTAACTCAGGTAGGTTATTACAGGGCACTTGAAGCACTGTGTAGTGGTCAGAGTCCACTCTAAGGAAGTAGTCTGGAGATAACCACCTCACAACTAGGAGACCTGCAGACAAGGTGAGAATTTAAGGCTCTTGCAGCTTCAAGGGTTCAAGCCTAGAAAGCAAGAAATAGACGAGAGAGAGAGAGAGGTAGGAAGAAATTAGGAGAGAGGAAGAGGGAGAAAAAGAGAGTGAGATCTATAGAGAGAAACTGTCAGAAAGAGATGGAGAGAGGAGAAGAGAAAGGGAGAGAGCGAGTGGCAGACTGAAAGGAGGGCAGATACAGAGAGAATCAAAGATGGAAAGGGAGGGAAGAACAGAGGAGGGAAGGAAAAGGAAAGATGCGGAGAGTCGGAACAGCAGAGGAGAGCACAGTGAAGGAAGCTATCAGGAAGGGAGAACAAGGGAGAAAGGAGGATAGAGAAGGAGGGAATCAAGAAAGGAAGGATTGCAGAAAGAGAGACAGAAAGAGGAATCAAGGAAGATACAGAGAAAGGAGTAAAGAATCAGAAAGGGAGAAATCAGAAACGAAGATAGAAACAGGAGAGAAATCAGAGGAGAGAGAGAAGTAGTAATGAGAGAAAGAGATGAGGGAAGAAAGTGAAATAGGAAAAAAGGAAGAGAAAGGAAGGAAAGAAGATAGAGAAAGAGGGAAATGGAGTGAGAAGACACATAAAAAATGAAGAGTGAAATGTAGAGACAGACAAAAAGGAAGGCAGGAGAGAGAGAAAAAGAAAGCAAAAGGAATACAGAGGAATGTGATAGAAGTAATGAGAGGAATCAGGAAAGGGAGAGAGAAGGAAAAAGAGGAAAGGGAAGGAGGAGAGAGAAATAGAGTAACAGAAAGACAGAGAAGACAGGGCAAAGAGGAAGAATGGAAGGAAGAGAGAAAGAAAGAAATAGAGGCAAAGGGAGGTGGGAAAAGAGAAAGGTAGGGAAAAGGAAAGATGAAGGAAGATAGAGGGAAGGAGAGAGTATGAGACTGAAAGAAAAAGTCAGGAAGCAAGGACGATAGAGGAGAAGGAAGGGAAAGAGAAAGAGACAAATAGAGGGGAAGAATGAAAGGGAGAAACAGAAAGCAAAGTAGAGGGAAGGGAGAAAACGAGAAGGAAGTAAGCTAGAGAGACAGGGAGTCAGAGACAGAGAGAGAAGGAAGGGAAGAGGGCAAGAGAATCAGAGATTGAGGAAGGAAGGGGAATGAGACACAGATATAATAAAAAGAGAAGAAAGAGAAAAACAGAAAGTGAAAGGAGGAAAGAAGATTGAGGGGAAAGAGTGAAGTAGAGGAAGAGAGAAAGGAGAGAGAGATAAAGAGAATCAGATGGGGGAAGGAAGGAATCAAGAAAGGAATTAGGGAGAAAGAGAGGGAAGGAGCGAGAGAAAGAGACAGAGAAACAGAGGAAGGAAGGAAGGAAAAAATGAAGAGAAAAGGAGACAGAAAGGAGGAGAGAGAGAGAGAAAGAGAGTAATGGAAAGACAGAGTGAGAGAGAAGCAAGAGAAATAGAGGAAAAGGAAGGGGAGAAAAGAGGATAGAAAAACAGCGGAGGAAGGAGAGAGTGCAAGACTGTAAGAGAAAGACAGGAAGGGAGAGAGACACAGACTGAAAGGAGGAAAGAATCAAGAGGAAAGAACGGTAAATAGGAAGAGAAAGAAGGAGACAGGGAGGGAGGGAGGGAGAGAGGAATGAGAGGTGAGAGAGGAAGGAAGCTACAGAGACAGAAAGGGAATTAGACAGAGAGAGAAGGGTAGAAATCAACAAAGGAGAGAGAAGAAAAGAGTGAAAGAGAATCGTAAATGTTGAGAGGGAGCAAGGAGAGAAAGGAAGGGAGGGTGAGGGAAAGAAGATAGAGTGAGGAAAAGAGAGTTAAAGTGAAGGAGGAAGGGAGAACAAGAGAAAGGGAAATGCAATGAGGACAGAGAGAGAGAGCAAAAGACCCACAGACAGGAAGCAAGGAAGAGAGAGAGAAAGGAAAGAATGAGGGGGAAAAAGAATTAGAGAAGGGAGGGAGAAAGAGGGGAAGGAAATTAGAGAAAGAGTTAAAGAGCAAAGGAGAGAGAGAGAAAGGAGGAAAAAGAATCAGGAATAGAGTAATAGAGGAGAGGAACAATGGAAGGAAGAGAGAAAGATAAAGGGAGGAGGTAAGAAAGAGAACAAAAAAAGGAGGGAAAGAGTGGGAGGAAGTAAAAAGAAGGGAGAGAGAGAAAGTGTTAGAGGAGAAAAAGAGGATGGAAGAGACAGGGAAATTGAAGGAAAGAGAAAAAGGGAAAGAGAATTAGAGTGAAACAAAGAGTAAGAGAATCAGGAAGGAAGCGACAGAATAACTGAGACAAAGGAGAAAGAGGAAGAAAGGAGTGAAGAAAGGAAGACAGGAGAGGGAGGGAGAGAGAGAAAAACAGTGGAAAAGAAAGAAGAGTGAAGGAGAAATAGAGGGCGAAGAAAAAGAGAGGGAATAGACAGAAAGAGAGGAAGCGAGGAAGGCAGAGTAGAATAGAAGAAAGGGAAAGAGGAGAAGGTAAGAGAGGAAACAAGGGAGAAAAAGAATAGGAACGAGAAATGGAAGGAAAGAAAAGGCATTAGGGCAAGAGTGAGAGAAAGAGGAAGGAAGACAGGAGGAAGATGAAATCTGAGAAGGAAGGAAGGGTCAGAGAAGGTGAGATAGGGAAAGAGAAGGAAGAGACAGAATCAGAGATAGAAAGGAGGGAAAGAGAGGAAGAAAGAGACGGAGACAGGAAGGGAGGAAGAGTTAGGGGAAGAGAAAGAGGGTAAAGGGGAAGAAAAGAAAGGAGGGTAGGGAGAAAGGAGGGGAGAGCAAAAGTGAGAAGGACAGGAGAGGAAGAGAGACAGTAGGAAGGAAGGAAGGATCAGAGAGGAACAAAGGGGGAATGAGAGAGAAATACAAAGAAAAAAGGAGAGAGGAAGCAGAAAAGGAAGAGAAAGGGTGAAAGACAGGAAGGAAGATGAAGAGAGGGAACATGAGAGGAGGGGAAGGGGAAGGAAGAAAGAAAGAGATTAAGGCAGAGGAAGAAGGAAAGGAAGGGACACAGAGGGAGAGATACGACAGAAATGAGTGGGAAATAGAGGAGAAGGGAGAGAGAAAGGGGGATGAGGGCATAATAGAGCAGAGAGGAAGGAAGGAAGCTGTAAGAGAGAAAGGGAGTTAGAACAGAAATCAACAAAAGAGCAGAAAGAGGGAAATAGGAACAAAAGAGAAACACTGAAAGAATCAGAGGAAGAAAGAGAGAGAGATGAGGAAAGAAAGGGGAAATGGGATAGGGAAAGAATAGGGAATGAGAGAAGAAAGAGTGAGGGGGAGAGAGAGAGAGAGAGAGAGAAAGAGAAAGAGCAAAAGAAAAAGACAAAGATAGGAAGAAAGGAAGGGAGAATGAGAGAAAGAAAGAAATGGAGTGAGAGACGCAGAGAGAAGGGAGTGAGGGCATGAGACAGAACGGGCGCTAGAGAAAGAAGGGCAGGAGTCAACAGAGGAGAAGAGAGAAGAAAAGGGAGAGGGAACAAAGGAGTGAAAGAGAATCAGACGGAGAGAAGGAAGAGAGGGATAGTGGAGGAGAGAGGAAGGAAGAAAGGGGGAATGGAAGAGGGAGACA
Source organism: Muntiacus reevesi (assembly GCF_963930625.1). Classification (NCBI taxonomy): domain Eukaryota; kingdom Metazoa; phylum Chordata; class Mammalia; order Artiodactyla; family Cervidae; genus Muntiacus; species Muntiacus reevesi. The sequence continues at coordinate 108,024,468 of NC_089252.1, forward strand.
GGAAGGAGAGGAGAGAGTGAGGGAAGGAGAATTAGAGAAAGATGGAAAGAGCGGAAGGAAGGAGGAGAAGCAGCAGAAGAGGAGGAGGAGGAGGGCGGGGGGGGGATGAAGGAAGAGAGCGAGAGAGGGAGGCTAGAAAGAGGAAGAGAGAGACATGGAGGGAAGGAAGTGAGAGGAGGGAAGGAAAGAACAAGGGGGAAATAAAACTAGAGAAGGAATGAGAACGAGAGAAAGAGTAGAGAGAAAGCATTAGCAAAAGCAAAAGAAATGAAAAGTGAGAGAAAGAGATAAAGAGCGAAAAGGAGAGAGGAACGGAGGAGGAAAGAGAAACAGTAATGGAGAGAGTGAGGGAAGGAAGAGGAACAATGGAAGGCAGAAAGAATGAGAGGGAGAGACGGAAACAGGGGAAGGGAGGAAAAAAACGTAAAAAAGAGACGGAGGAAGGAAGAGAGACGGGAGTGAGAAAGAGAAGGACAGGAAGAGTAAGGGAGAGAGACACAGAGACTGAAAGAAAAAGGAAGGAAGGAATCAAGGGGGAGAGAGAGAAAATGAGGAGGGAAACGGAAATAGACACAGAAACAGATGGAAAGAGAGGGAGGGAGGAAGTTAGAGAGGAAGGACGACAGACTGAAAAAGAGTGAGAGAAGGGGCAAGGAGCGAGGAAAAGGGGACAGAAAGGAGTTAGAGAGTGAGACAGAGGAGAGGAAGGAGAGAGAATCAAAGGAAGGAAGGGAGAGAGGAGAAAAACTGAAAACGAGCGAGAAAGTGAGAGAGACAGAGGAAGAAACAGTGACAGAAAGAGATGAGGAAGGACAGAAGGAGAGGGAAGACAGAAAATAGGAAAGAGAGGCTCAAAGGCAGGCAGGAAGACAGAAAGAGAGGGGGAGAGAGGACAGAAGGGGTGAGAGAAAAAGGAAGAAAGAGAAAAACAGGAAGGAATCAAGGAAAGAAGGCAGAGAAAGAAGTAAAAGGGAGAAAGGAAGCAAGAAAGAAATAGAGGAAGAAAGGAAGCTAGAGAGGGAGACAGAGGAAGGAGGAAAGAGCAAAAGAGAGAGAAAGGAAAGAGGGGAAGGAAGGAATAGAGAGACAAAAAGTTAGGAAGGAACCAAGGGAGAAAGAAGGAAGAGAAAAAATGAGAGGAGGAAAGCAGAGAAGAGACACAGAAACAGGTGGGGAGAAAGGAAGGGTGAAAGAGAAATATACAGAGACAGAGAGAGGAAGGGAGGAAAGAGAGAGGAGAGAGAGAAAGAGGGAGGATCGAAGGAAAGTAGAAAGGAAGGACGGAAGAGATGAAATACAGGGGAAGGAAGGAAGACAGATGATGAGAGAGAGGAAAAGACAGAAGGACAGAAAGGGTGAGAGAAAAAGAGAGGCAGGAAGATAGAGGAAGAAGAAAGACTGAGAAGGAGAAAAAGAGAAACAGGAAGAAATAGAGAAAGGAAGGAAGCTAGAAAAAGATACAGAGACAAAGAAAGGGAGGAAGGAAGAGTGAAAGAGAGGAAGAGAGCGTGGGAAAGAAAGAAAGCAACCAAGCAAAGAAGAGTGGGGGGGGGGAGAAAAGGAGAGAGAAGGGAAGGAAGATAGAGGCAAAAGAATGAGAGGAAGCAAGGGAAAGAGACAGAAAAAAGGGAGAGAAAAAGACGAAGGACGAGGGAAGGAGAGAGGAAGGAAGAGCACGAAAGAAACAGAAGGAAACAAAAAGCATTAGAGAAAGAGGGAAAGAAATAGAGAAAGAAAATCAGAGATAGAAGAAGAATGGAAGGACAGTAGAAGAGGAGAAAGGGAGGAACGC